>NC_092242.1:7786864-7824364 GCF_036320965.1 Panulirus ornatus
GTGTGTGTGTGTGTGTGTGTGTGTGTGTGTGTGTGTGTGTGTGTGTTCGTTTTCGCTGACTGAGCACCTTCATCTTCGAGTCTCTATGAAATATTCCTAGGTTCTTACCTTCCCTCTTCGTACGTGGCTGGAGACACCACGCCACGACGGTCCGACCCTTGAGCACGACGGTACGACCCTTGGAGCACGACGATACGACTCCCGAGGGGTTAACATTAGAGTGGTGAGTAGTGGTCGTGCCGGAGACCAGCATACTGATAGGGTCGTAACCTAAGTTTTTATGACGCGCGCGCACACACTCACACACACATACAGAGAGAGAGAGAGAGAGAGAGAGAGAGAGAGAGAGAGAGAGAGAGAGAGAGAGAGAGAGGTTTGCCAGCAGTTTAACCCACCCCCTCACCTTACGCCAGTGGGTAATGTCTTTCTTTTTTTTATGGTGATCTCCTGAGACGCCCCCATATAACTCGTCTCACGTAGCGACCTTCCCCCCACCCACCCGCACCCACCCGCACACCCCACACACACACACCCACACACCCCTACACCCACGTCCAGAGAGACAGCCAGCTCTTAACTCTTGCCTCCCAACAATGGACTTTTTCCATTTAAGGTGACGCGTGAGTAGGCCTTGGGGAATTTTCGCTTTCTTTTTCTTCGGCTGATGTCACAGTAGAGTCGCGGGACATATGCTGGCATGTTGTCACGGAACAGTCGCGGCATATTTGTTGGCATTTGTCACCGTCCTTCGCGGGACATTGTGTCGGCAGTTGAGACGATGCGTCACGAGACATTTCTGGCCAGTATGTCACGTACTGCTACGAGACAGGCGTTTTTTGGCCGCTTGTCACCCTCCCGACGCACTTGTAGACACGCAGCTGCGCAGGTGTCGCTGTTAGATGCGCGCGCACACACACACCTGTCGTGGAGATCCTAGCGGTGGTCACGAGCATACACGGGATGAGGAGCTGGGACCCAGCTGTGAGTTGTACCAGAGTAAGGTCAGGCTCCGTCTGACTTTGATATCACACACACACACACACACACACACTCCACATACATACATCCCGAGCAGTGTATACAAGAGGGACGGTGAGCGCGCTTGAGCAATGAGCCTCGAGGGTAATCCCAACGTGAGATGCCATACATAAATCACCCTTAATGGCCGATCATGCACGAGAGAGAGAGAGAGAGAGAGAGAGAGAGAGAGAGAGAGAGAGAGAGAGAGAGAGAGAGAGAGAGAGAGAAGGTGATTCACGTAGCCCGCGGGCCAAGCCTGAGGATAGTAATAAAAAAGAGGAAAAGGGGAAAAGGGGGAAAAAATAAAGATAGAGGAGGGAGACATTGCGGATTACGAAGGTTTGTGAAGCACAAATGACGAAAGGGAGGGACGGAGGAGGGCGAGGCATGTGCTGGGGGGGAAGGGCGAGCTGTGACTGCAGGGGATGTGTGCGGTGATAGAAGTCATGTGAATGAGGGAGGCCGTGTGAGGGAGAGGTATGTGATGAGAGCGGGGGACCTACGACCAGAGGATTATGTGATGACACCATATGTAAGTCGAGTTGACTGAAAGGAATACAACTTAGGGAGGAGAACTAGAAAGAGAGAGAGAGGTGGTATACGGGAGGAGAATTAGGAAAGGTGTGGTATATACAAGGTATTTGATAGTGTCTAGGCCAACCCTTCTCGCTTGGTCCCTTGCGTCTGTGTGCGTCCTGTGTATCTGTGTCTATGTAAGGAAAAATTACGTGATATGGAGGGTTGTATGATGAAAAGATGTACGTAATGATTAGGTATATAGGGTGATATGAGGTGAAGGTGAAAGTACTTTACAAGGGACACGAGAGAGAGAGAGAGAGAGAGAGAGAGAGAGAGAGAGAGAGAGAGAGAGAGAGAGAGAGAGAGAGAGAGAGAGAGAGGAAGGGATGTGTGATGAGGAAAGGGAACAAGAAAGATGTGCGTAAGGAGAGTGCCGAGATAACGATAGTGAGTCGGGAAGTCTGAAATGATGGAAGTCATCAAGAATGTAGACAGATGGAGCATTAGACATGATGGTAAAGGAGAGGGTAAAGACAAGGAGGAAGACTGATAAAGATACATTTGGAAGCAGAATCGAAGGGGAGACTAAGATGGCAAATATGTGAATAAAGCGTCGTAAAGAGAATGAGGAAATAACAGCCACTAATGACGGGGAAAAGGACGTAAGTGGGAACCATAAGTGGAGGAGCGTCATTAATGCGATTCATCTTAAACGATGAGGGGGAAATGAGGAACGATTTATGCACGGGTGAGAACAGGAGAGGACACGGCAGCGGTGGAGGTAAAATGGTACATTAACGAGATGCAAACGTGGACAACTTTAGATTCGGCGGGTTTCAGAAAATACAGAAATAAACAATGATGCTCAAGAATTACGAGAGGAAGATGGAGAGATAAGATGAAAAGGGGGAGAGACGAGCGCAAGGATACAGAGTTGGCCGGAAAAACACCGGGCGAGAGACAGGGACCTGAGAGAGATGGAGGGCCCTGGGGGGGACCTGAGAATGACCCCCTTGAGAAAAACAAGTTGTGGGTTTATATGACAAACGGCCCGCGGGAAGGGAGGGTGATGGCGGTCCTGGGATAATCAGGGGGACATGTGTATCCACCAGATGCGGGGGGAGGTGGGGTGTACAGCAGACAAAACAGGAGGATCAAAGGTTGGCTGAGTTGGCTGAGATCCTGTCGCTGGCTGCTGCACTCGTCAACATGGGGACTTCCTCCGATGCACGTTTCTCTCTCTCTCTCTCTCTCTCTCTCTCTCTCTCTCTCTCTCTCTCTCTCTCTCTCTCTCTCTCTCTCTCTCTCTCTCTCTCTCTCTCTCCGAAATTGAAGAAAGGATGAGCTCTGGTTCTGGGTTGGGGTAGTAGTATGGTTCCAAGAGTGGGTGGTAGGGTGAGGGAAGGAACAGAGTGGCGGCGTCGTAGCAAGACAGGAATCCATGGTAGGATCTTCTGGTGGTGCAGCCAGGCAGGATCCCATGTTAGGATCTTCCCGCAAGCACAGCCCCTCGGCGTTCCACAAGCTGGGCTTCTGGGAGCTACAAATGGTCCAAGTCGGGGGCAGAGTGAGGAAAAGTTTATACCCGGAGCTGTGGAGGAAGACCCCCACAATTGCAGGAAGGAGAAAATCGAGAGGAGTAAGAAAAGAAATCGAAGAAGAACCTCACAGAAAAATAATCTCTATCATAAAGGTTGAAAATAAAAGAAAAAAAAAAAAGAATAACTGATGAAGGAACTCGAAGAAGAATAACAGACCAGATGGCGAGTAAAAAGTAAACTGGAGAATAAATTCTTCGAGAGGAAAAGCGAGTAAAGAAAGAGAAAAAAAAAAAACTGGAGAGCGAACTCAAAAAGTATAAAGTTTTCTGGAAGACAAATGATCTAATGGAAGTATAATGGTCGGTGGGAAGATGGAAGATATTGTGAAATAAATGATTGGTATCGTTTCCCATCACAGAACTACCGCTGCGTCATCAGAAGTGATCATGGCGATGTAAATCGTATTGTTACGACCTCTGAACGATGCACGGAACTACGACGGGAAATGACGTAGGGGGGAAATGAGTGGGTCAGACTGGGACATTCCTCCTGCAGGAGACGAGTAATGACGGAAGCGGCGCAGGTTGCAAGTGGCAGCAGGTAGACCACCCTCAAAAAAACCGGGCATTACGTAGCTTGAGCAGCTGCGCCAGACGACCAGGAAGGCTTCCAACCTTATGCTTTATGGACCCGCTCCAAAAAGGTCCCCATTTATAGTTGCCACCGCCACCGCAGTCCCATCTACCCTCCCTCCCAGGCTAGCCACTTACCGGTCTCTCCTGCCTCTGTGGCTCCACTCTCTCTCTCTCTCTCTCTCTCTCTCTCTCTCTCTCTCTCTCTCTCTCTCTCTCTCTCTCTCTCTCTCTCTCTCTCTCTCTCTCTCTCTCTCTCTCTCTCTCTCTCTCTCTCTCTCTGTGTGGCTATGCCTGGTCCGATCACCTACCGTCGTTCACCTGGCCTTATCGGGGGACAGCCTCGATCCTCACTTTTAACTCGTCGCTCCTCTATCTCGTGTCCCGTCCCCCCATCTCCATCTGCCAGACACCGACGCACGTCTTTGGACTGTCGTATACCACTTTTGAGTAAAAAAAGTCTCCGAACGCCACAGGAGCACCACATTTGTGGGGCCATGCGACATGCAGACCTTATTATTATTATCATTCCATTTTTAAAGATATCGTGGGGATTAAGGTGAAGGCACGTCTTTGTATTTGGTTCCTTTAAGGAATTAGCAGTTGTCCTCCAAATTCATCGGTGCATAAAAGTCCCGATGTGGACGACGTGATATCACCTGGATAGATTTAATCATCATCCCGGACCACATACCACGCAATTGACCATGTTCCTTATCCATAAAGCGTGTAAGTATCTTGCACAAAACTTCCGTGAAAGCAGTTGTTCCAGCGTTCATGATGCCCATAAGAAGATGAAGCCAACGCAAAAGAAAAAAAAGGTTTTCCCAAGTCTCTAAACTTTCAAAGGCTGAGTTTCGTAGGAACGTGTCGCAAAACACGAGGCTACAGAATTTGAAGTGTGTCGCTGGTTTTCCGTGAGGCTCCTTCCTGGTCGTAGACATACTGTGTCCCCTGGGGACCACTGCGGTGCTGCCCTTCGTTAAGGACGGGAGGGACCTTGAGCACGACGGACACCTGACCATGAACCCTGCGGAACAGACCTTTGAACGCGACGGAACGGACCATGAGACCTGTGGAACAAAAACCCTTGAGCGTGACGGAACGGACCTTGAGCACGACGGTGCGGCCCATGAAGTAAGACGGTATGACTCTTGAGCATGACAGAACGGTACCGCTGAGTACAACGGTACGGACCCTTAGGCACGACGGTACGGGCCTTGAGCACGACGGTTAGGCCCTTGAGCACGACGACACGGGCCTTGAGCACGACGGTACGGCCCTTGAGCACGACGACACGGACCATGAGCACGACGACACGGACCTTGAGCACGACGGTACGGCCCTTGAGCACGACGACACGGACCTTGAGCACGACGACACGGACCTTGAGCACGACGACACGGACCTTGAGCACGACGAAACGGACCTTGAGCACGACGGTACGGCCCTTAAGCACGACGACACGGCCTTTGAGCACGACGACACGGACCTTGAGCCTCAACGGCCGGATCCTTTAGTACTACGATACAAACCTTTTGTGTGTGATTGGCGTAGCCTTCCACTATACGCCAACAGAAAGAAACTGAACCCCCCTGGGCAAATGCGTCAGTGACGCAGTGGAGGAATTAAAGGTCTGAGGTATACCATTTTCTGCCCTTCTGGGTTTGCATTACACCAAGAGGGTGGTAACCGTATCCTGAAGCACACTAACACTCACGCTATGACGTTAATTACGTCATGGGGCAAAAATGTGGGGCCATTTCTGTTTCCCCTTTTTCAAGAATACTTAACTACCCGAACCATATAATTTTACACATATATAGGTGGTTCATTTCGTAACTGTGTGTGTGTGTGTGTGTGTGTGTGTGTGTGTGTGTGTGTGTGTGTGTGTGTGTGTGTGTTAATTTAGAATGTATAGGGCCCTGGCGCCTTACATTCAAGAGAGGGAGGTCCTAAAATTTTTCTACACAGGGGTCCAAATTTGTGAATGTCCACAGGGGCGATGTACAAATTTTCAGCGTCTGGGCCAGACTATATGGCCCATTGGGACGAACGCCCCAGCCACCCACTGTGGTGAAAGACAAAACTCTAGGATCGGGTTGGGTTAATTTGTACACTTAGAAGTGAGTGAGCTATAACATTGCAATGTTGCTACTTTAGATGAAGGATAGTCACAGTATTCTGCCCCATGGGTTTCAATCTATTATAGCTATCTTTCTTTTTCAAATTCCAGGTAAGGCAAGAATGATTACTGGCCTTGAAGCTCACAGGTAAAGTAGACATGATTTTTTTTTTTCTCAAGCTTATCCCTGTATATATGATGTGTTGTCTTCGTTTGGGAAAAAAGTTGAGAGATGAGTTATCTACTGACTTCCACCTGCAGAACCCATGGCTGTTCACGACTCACCTTTATCCCCGCCGTGCATGGCTATTGTCACGTGACGCCTGGTGTCCTTTGGCTCTTGGGTGTGATCTCAACACTGTGATGTGTAAGGCAACTCACACTCTTTAGCGAGTCTCCCTTTCCATAGTGGAGTGTGTGAGTGTGTGTGTGTGTGAGTGTGTGTGTGTGTGTGGGTGTGTGTGTGTGTGTTCTCTTCGTCTGTGCTACTGTTATTACCTAACGCATAGCGGTGTTTGAAGAACTTTGAAGTAGTAGACTACAGGGATAATTGAAAAAAAAAGGCAATGGATTTTTTTTTCTAAAAGGGTTGTTATGACTCCGTGTGCAGTGAGACGGGAGATGGTGTGTGGGGGAGATGGGGTGATTACCTGTCTACGAGTACGTGCGGGGGAGATTTTTGCCGTTAACCAAGGCTGTCTCGTCGCGCCCAGAGAGAGAGAGAGAGAGAGAGAGAGAGAGAGAGAGAGAGAGAGAGAGAGAGAGAGAGAGAGAGAGGGTGAGAGAGAGGGTGATAGAGAGAGTTAATTCAGCACAGTGGTGCCGCCACCCAGCGGAAACAAACGACTGGGTGCGAATAATTCAGAACAATATACCGGCGGGGAAATGTATTTCTTTTAACGAGAAAATTACTGGGTATTGCTGGGGGGGATCGAAGGGTTTATATCATCACTTCCTCTCCCAAGCCCCCTGCGGCGTCTGTGATAAGATGCGGTAGTGTGTGGTGTGGTGTGGTGTGTGTGTGGTGCGGTGTTTGTGGTGTGGTGTGGTGTGTGGTGTGGGGTGATGTGTGGTGTGGTGTGTGGTGCGGTGTGTGGTGTGGGGTGATGTGTGGTGTGGTGTGGTGTGGTGTGTGGTGCGGTGTGTGATGTGGTGTGGTGTGGTGTGTGTGTGTGTGTGTGTGGTGTGATGTGTGGTGCGGTGTGTGGTGTGGTATGTGGTGTGGTGTGGTGTGTGGTGCGGTGTGTGGTGTGGTGTGGTGTGGGGTGTGGTGTGATGTGTGTTGTGGTGTGGTGTGTGTGTGTGGTGTGATGTGTGGTGCGGTGTGTGGTGTGGTATGTGGTGTGGTGTGTGGTGCGGTGTGGTGTGGTGTGGGGTGTGGTGGGGTGTGGTGTGATGTGTGTTGTGGTGTGGTGTGTGTGTGTGGTGTGATGTGTGGTGTGGTGTGTGGTGTGATGTGTGGTGCGGTGTGTGGTGTGGTGTGGGGTGTGGTGGGGTGTGGTGGGGTGTGGTGTGATGTGTGTTGTGGTGTGGTGTGTGTGTGTGGTGTGATGTGTGGTGTGGTGTGGTGTGGTGTGGTGTGTGGTGTGATGTGGTGTGGTGTGGTGTGTGGTGTGATGTGGTGTGGTGTGTGGTGTGATGTGGTGTGTGGTGCGGTGTGTGGTGGTGTGGTGTGGTGTGTGGTGCGGTGTGTGATGTGGTGTGGTGTGGTGTGTGGTGTGGGTGGTGTGTGGTGTTGTGTGGTGTGGTGTGTGGTGTGGTGTCTTACGGGTCTGCGTTCGATGCATTGCTCTCACTCCTTATTCCTTTTCAGGGTCGCGTTCCCTCACCTTGCTCTTGTTGCGTTTTAATGTACGTACGTGAGTGATTGGACCACTGGAGCTGCGGGAGTCGGTTTGAGAGAGAGAGAGAGAGAGAGAGAGAGAGAGAGAGAGAGAGAGAGAGAGAGAGAGAGAGAGAGAGAGAGAGAGAGAGACGGGGCAGTATGAGTATGAAACTCCATCCCTAGACAGTAAACACACACACACACACACACACACACACACACACACACACACGTATACACGGATCAGACATCTAATCTTGTCTTAATTATGTTTCACGTCGTCGTCACCTGTGCTTAACGGCGGGTTTTGGCGATCGACTTTCGTTTCTTCAACTTTCGCCAACATTGTAAAGTGTCTCTACACAGACACACACACTCCCACATCGAGTGTGTGTGTCTCAGAGGCGGGCGGCGGTGCATTAAGGCAACAGGTCTGCTGCAGCCACTTCGTCAGGATATGACGTGGATCCATCTTATATGTCTGGTTTGCTTCGTTTTTTTTTTTTTCATACATAATTATGTACAAAAAAGTTTGTTTTTTTTCCCAGCCATCCGGAAATTCTACAGTTTTTCCTTCCCATGTGAGAGTGTAATTTTCATTCGAGCAAGTTATGAAAAAGGTTTTATTTACTTTTGTGACAAGTTTTTCAGTTGTTCTGAGAGTATTTCAAAAATTTTGAGCTGATGTTTACGTTCTTTAGATGTTAAATTATTGGTTATTGTGAGCATTCTTCAGCTTTGTACGACATTTCATTGATTTCTATTCTAAAAATGTGTCTTTTTTTGTATCGTCGGTTTCCAGGAAGACTGAAATAAATTTTAGAAAAATTTTATTTGTTCGCATTCTTATTGGCGAATTATGTTTATGATTTTGTAGTTCTTGTGTAGCACTGTCGATTTTAATGTATCCAGTACTGACATATTTGTAATTATTTTTCATATATATATATATATATATATATATATATATATATATATATATATATATATAGATAGATAGATAGATAGATAGATAGATAGATAGATAGATAGATAGATAGACGTTATTCTGGTCTTGGTGAGTAAGGACCCTTTTTATAGGAAAGATATATGAGTCAAGGAGCTTATGTGAGTAAGGTCCGGTCTGAGGGTTGGGATGAGTAAGACCCAGGTGTGGGGAGCACTAGACTCATGAGTCAAATTTGTGATGTGGTGAAGAATAAGACTTTAGGGGGGGAAGGCCAGAGACTCATGAGTTTAGGACCTACTGTCTTGTCGGGTGAGACACGGTGAGTAAGATCCTTTTTTTTTTTTTTTCTTTTGGTGTGGCTGGGGAGAGTCATGTGTATAATCCCCGTCGGAGGGAGGGAGGAGGGAGGGATGAAACGCACCTCATTACCACGGCTAATGGTGAAGAATGTGAGAGAGATTCGGGAGAGATTTAAAGGGCCATAATTTCCATGATTATCACACACACACACACACACACACACACACACACACACACACACACACACACACACACACACACGCACACGCAAATATCTATTTGTGTTGAATCTTCTCGTTTCATTTTCCTTATAGCTTTTGACCTATTCATGAATACGTGTTCTGTAATTTTATCTGCATAAATTATACTCACGTGTAGATTTATGCGACGTATGTTCATAACGTAACAAATGTTCATAACGTAATGAATGTTGTTGTAAATATGTATTTCAAACTGTAATCATATCATGAATCATGTATCTTTATGATGATAAATGAAAGCATTAATGACCTAACATAGAATAAGTGTTACGTCCTGAATTATCAACAGAGTTAGTGACCCGTTCTTCTTCGCGCTGCACGCACACACACACACACACACACACACACACACACACACACACACACCTGGCAGAGGACCTCCCTGATTCAGGGGTAATTAGCATAACTGGGTGCGCATGATGCATGCAGCCATGCACTCCGCAAGGACCCCAGAGATTTACGCCCGTATTTTACAAGAGAAAGTTCTTTAGGTCTTGGGCGAAGAGAGAAAGGAGAGAGAGAGAGAGAGGCTTCATAATTTACCTCCCCCAGGAAAACTGCCTCGCCTCTGATATATGTATGTATTTGTTTTTTTGTTTTTTTTCTTGAATTACGTTCCTGTTGGGAGAACGGTGCTTTCTTATTCTCTCTCTCTCTCTCTCTCTCTCTCTCTCTCTCTCTCTCTCTCTCTCTCTCTCTCTCTCTCTCTCTCTCATAACTTTGATGAACAGTATCGGTGTCGGCCATCATCATCAGTCTCTCTCTCTCTCTCTCTCTCTCTCTCTCTCTCTCTCTCTCTCTCTCTCTCTCTCTCTCTCTCTCTCTCTCTCTCTCTCTCTCTCTCTCTTCCCCCCCTCCCCACCCCCGCCTTTGCCCTGACCTATACGATCAATCCTTTTTGCCGAAGTAGAAAAAAGAAAAAGATGCGACATCACCACGTTATCGCGAGCGGTGCTCTAGGAAGTGCGCAACCAGCTCGTGTCGTTGCGACGCGTCGTCTGCCGTGATGATCTGAATGGTTTCGAGGTCACTTTGGGCTGCTGGGTGGGTTGCGATCGTGGGAGCAGGCGGTGGTAGATAGAACTGAAGGCAGTTCAGCTAATTCATTGTGGCATTAGCGTGTCGCGCGCGGGGCGTTGCAAAAATCCCTCGTATCCTTACAGACTCCCCGGTAACATTTTCCGTTTTGTTAATATTCTGTGTTGTCTTTACCGGTGTTGGTCGGCGTGTTGTTTGCACAGCTGCAGGAGCTGAGTGGAATGTTAGCAAAGACCTGGAAGCTCTTGTGGGTTTCCTGTGGATAGCCCGGGGAGGAGGGAGAGACTCCCTCACGAGGGAAGAGGGAATTGTGGTCAGTCCGTCTCTCTCTCTCTCTCTCTCTCTCTCTCTCTCTCTCTCTCTCTCTCTCTCTCTCTCTCTCTCTCTCTCTCTCTCTCTCACGGTGATAGCGAATGAAATGATGATGTACACACGTCCGCAGTGTCTTGTTTCGAGAAGCAGTGTGAGCGAGCAGGCCTTCAGGTGCGTGACGAGTGCTTGCATGCCAGTGAATACTCTTATTACTTTCTTGCTTGTTTATGGCCATTGACCACCAGGACAGCTGCAGGTCCTCGCTAGTCTCCTGTGCAGTTTCTGACCTCCAGGGATTTACCCCATATACTCGCTACCTGTGCGGGACGTGTGCATGTTGCACTGCTATGGAACACGGCTTCGTCGGTTCGACGTGAACTCCGACATCAAACGGAAGTCACTGTCGACACACACACACACACCGTTCTCTGATCCTCCGGTCTCGTTCCTTGTGCCAGGTGAAACAAGCTCCAGCACCTTTGTAATCCCAGACCGACGGTGGTCGAGATGCTGCCACTCTCGTTGGTGTACGTTTTCTTCCAGGAAGGTCCTGCGGTGAGCGCAGGGTCTGTCCTTCGGGGCTTGAAGGCATCGTCGTGTCCCCACTGCACACACGTTTAGGTTTAGTTCCTTCCCTTAATACACGTAGCTTTACCTGGAACAGCTGCAGGGGAATGGTGGGAGGTTATTTTAGTCGTGCGAGCGAGTGACGCATCGCAGTTACCGGGTGGGTCCTCCCTCTGCAGTCGATTTTGCGGGTCTCTCGCGACCGCCGCCAGGTTAATGTGTCCAGGACCCTTGGTCGTTCCCGTTGACCCGCATGATCAACAGTCTGTTGTGAACATTCCCCCACGAGTCTGTTGGTGCATTCCCCACACCGTTATGACGTAACAACACATTTGCTGAATAATCATTGTATTTCTGTGGGTTTAGCGAGAGTGTCAGGGGAGGGAGGGAGCAGCAGCCTGAAGCTGAGGACGATATTGGCCACGGATTGGCGTCCGTGTCTGTTGTAAGCTAAACGAAGCCGAAGATTTGAACACCTCCTGTTGGAGGTGGGTGATGGACGCCCGTAAGCGGCGTGTGGTGGCAATATTTGTGAAGGACCTCACTCGTAACTTTCTTCATTCCTAACCGATGATCTCTCGCAGCCCTCCAGCGACGAGTACCTTGCAATTTTTGTAAGCTCAAGGTTTAGGAAATACGTATTAGAGTTCTAGTGTCCTGGGCGCCGGCTTGGGCCTGCAGGGTGGAGGTCTTGTACTGCAGGCGCTGATGGATTGTGTGTGGCTGGATCGCCTCTCGTTTTCCTCTTGACGGATGGTACTGTGGTAAGGCTGTCGTGAGCGGTTAGAGATCTGGTTGTCTCCGTCACCCACGAAGGAAAAGGAGGAGTTCCAGCAGGTCGCCAGCCGTGTGTGAGTTACAGCTTCCTCATGGTCCGTGAGTGGACTCTTACACACACACACACACACACACGTGGTGAATCACTTGCCTTTGTGGCTCACTCACTGTAGCCGCCGTGTTCACCGGGCAGCCCGACTGCTGATGGTGCACCGCCTGGTGACTGCACCTTAGATTCCAACCCTGTCACTGGGGGGTCGCCACGTTGATACTACTCCGCCCACCTAGCCATTGGAAAAGTCTCTGGGATGCCTTCGATTCGAACCCTCTCCCCCGTGTGTCGTCGAGGTGAGATACCCTGTCCACCCAGCCACTCAGGAGAAACCCACGAACGTCTCTGTGCATCTGTTGTGTACGTCCCCTCTCTGTGGCAGGGAAGGAGTGAGGGGGTAGCTATGGCAGGTGCGTTCCCCACAGTGAATGTAACACATGGGGTCTTTTGAGGGCATTGTTGACGGGCGCTGCCGTCAAGTCTGGGGTGAAGCAGAATGCGTCTCCCTATAACACACACACACACACACACACACACACACCCACACCATAGTCCGGGTCATTCACTCATGCGAAGTATTCGGCGGGAGACGTCGACGCGTCGCCCAACCGACCGACACAGGTACGTCAATAAGCCCGGCGCCGGCACGCCCGGGTCTGCCATGACAGTCATAACACCGTGCCACAGCTTGGTCACGAGCAGGGCCAGCTAGTGTGTCTGGCTGACTGGTAGAACTGCAGCTGTGGAGGCATACCTGAGTTTCATATGTATATATATATATATATATATATATATATATATATATATATATATATATATATATATATATATATATACTGTGTGTGTGTGTGTGTGTGTGTGTGTATGTATGAAGTGGTAATGAGATGGCCTCGGTAAGGGCGTTCACTGTAGTATTCATGAACATGAATTAATAGAATTAATGTGGTATAAACGGTAGGTGTGGTTAGTCCGTCCTGGTGTTCATGGCAGTTAAAGATTCAAAGCCAGTCTTCTCTGAGTCTGGGCAAGACTTGTGTCCTGGAATGACTGACTACGAGCCACAGAAATCACAAGGATGTTCCAAAGCTCAAACGATATTCCGGCGAAATTTGAACCAGCCTCGTATACTCCGTCTTTCTCCTTTTTTTTATTTCGGCAGGGAAAGCGCTTGAGAGGCGCACGTCCGTGGCTCGTCTCATGTTCTCTTTGTTTGCTTGTGTGTGTGACACGGACGAGCTGCTCCTAGCGGTCGGTTCTCGTCCGTCGCTTCGTCATCGTGTACGTGTCGTCCGTTGATCGTGGTCTGTCGTTCGGTGTCGTATTCCGTTATCCCATCGTTCATTACTTGTCGTTTGTCGTCCGTTGTTTCCCCGTTCGGTATTCGTCTGTTGTCTAAAATTTCCGTCGTCCGTACGTAAACGTAGGGGAAACATTTCGTCTCTCATGTACGATGCATTTTTCCCTGCACGATCGTCAAAGATTTTTCACTTTTTTGCAACTGATTTTTCCCCTCCAACCAAGTTGGCAAACTAAACTTAAAAAAAAATGATAGAAGAAAGACGAAACAAACTGACATCGCTGGACGAGTCCAGACGATATCAGAAGAAAGTGATGATATACGAAAAACATGAGTTTATGGCTCTAAGTTAAGTGTTGTGTGGTCCCGTATGTCCCTCCCATCTCCGGCCCTGTTCGGAACCTCGGGTCACACACACACACACACACACACACGCGCGCGCGCATTACACAAGCTTATGTACAGAACATGTAAAACCCTCGTCAATCCCTGATGGGGTTTACAGTCCTATCTGCCTGGGCCATCTGGTTGTCGTGTGGTGTCGGTGCAGCTTAATGTGTGTTGGGATGGTCGGCTGGCCCTGCACACACACACACACACACACACCCTCACCGACGAGGCAGGAGTGGAGCTGGTGAGGCCCTGTGCAAGGGTGGGGAGGGTGAGGATGTACAGGGGAAGAACACCTGACAGAGTTGGAAACGTTTTTGTACAGCTGAGAGAGAGAGAGAGAGAGAGAGAGAGAGAGAGAGAGAGAGAGAGAGAGAGAGAGAGAGAGAGAGAGAGAGTGCTGGAACAGACAGACGTCGTGATTCTGATCCCTCTGCCGCAGAATCATGAGCACTGACTGAATATATCCCTGGTGTCAGCGGTGCCCCTCGCCCAGCCAAGGTGGTTCAAGAGTTTTCCAGCATGAGGCCTTCCTCCCTCCTTCCCCTACGTTGTACTTGGCGCGATATGAAGCAATTTAGATGTAAATACAATTAATGTTGTAGACGAGGAAAGGCCGTCCCGGGAGGGGGCCGTCTTCAGCCAGCCCAGCCTGCTTGGATCTCGGCGCTCTGACCCGACACCGGGGTCTTGTCTCCCTGCTGAACTGTTCCTGGTTTTCTGCTGCCCTGCTGAGCTGCAGCTGCTGCAGTAGTGATGAGAAATGGTGTCACCAGCGGCGGTGGTGATGGTGATGATGATGATGATGATGATGATGATGATGATGGTGATGATGATGATGATGATGATGATGATGATGATGATGATGATTTGTAGTCTCTGTGTTGATGGCATCGGTGATGAAGATGGTGGTGGTTGGTGTGATGATGATGGTGGTGATGAGAGCGGTGGTTTGCTGTGGGGGAAATTACTATCACTGCAGTTTTGGTTGCGATTTTGGCTAAATCCCAACCACACCGCCCAAGCGATCCATCCTTCCCCTTTTTTTCGGGGTGGTCCATAAATGGCTTCCTGGCGTGAGGCGGGGTAAGATAGACGAGAGAGAGAGAGAGAGAGAGAGAGAGAGAGAGAGAGAGAGAGAGAGAGAGAGAGAGAGAGAGAGAGAGAGAGAGAGAGAGAGAGAGAGAGAGAAGCCATTCAAGCGTAAAAGTCTTTACGTAATGCAGAGATAGAACACACACACACACACACACACACACACACACACACACACACACACACACCGAATGTGTCTCTCCCTCGCACCAACAGATGCAACAATACGCCTGGCCTCCAGGCTAATGGTGTGTGGAAGGCAAGGTTCCTGGGAACACACTGACACACATTAGCCGCCGTCAGAAGGGAGGGAGGGTCCCATCTTCCCGTGCTGGCACTCACCCACGCTGCCCTGGGCTGTATTAGGTAAGGGCAAGGGATATTAAGGCAGCGAGAGGCAAGTATAGGGCAGATACGAGGGTAGTGTTGTGAGAGTGTAGGGCAAGATGCTAAGGTAATGAGGAGCAGGCTGTAGGGTAAGGCAGAATGGCAACAAGGACGGTGCGATGGAAGACAGGCCCAGGGACAAGGGGATGGTCAGAACATAAGACCAGAGAGGGGAAGGACCAGTGGAGTCAGTGCCTGGAGAACCGGACGACAATGTTGAGGCGATACGACAGCACGGGAAACACGCGAGTTAAGGATGATGGAACGGAAGGAGATGACGTGGGCGAGGACATGACAGGTTGCTGATAGAAGTATTGAGGGTCTGGGCCAGGGATGAGCTACTCCACGTAACAGTTGTCCTCAGCAATCTTCAGTCATTCCCAGCCTCCCACAGACGTCGGGGGAGAAGTCACTGATCTCCCGTACCTCGCTGAGAATGATGAGGGATGATTTTTTTTCAGTGCGTATCCGTTGTTACTCAGAGAGTAACGGATGTCAGAACTTGGTCTCCTGTGTCACAGTAACTTCACACTGGGTGTGGCAGGAGGAGGAGGAGGAGGTGTACCTTCCCTGGGTAGTAGTGGTGGTGGTGGTAGGTTCGTAGTATTTCCACTCCTGTCATCAGCACACACGTCTGGCTCAGGTTCACTAGTGGCTAGACAGAAGCAGTTCCTCCCCCTTCACGCAATCTCTGCAGGTAGCGATTGTGAGTACGCATAAACACGCGGTTGATCCATCCGTACGCAGGGAATGAAGAAGAGCCGTGTGCATGATCAGTGCGTCACTTTCATTAACCCTCGGTGCTGGTGAATCTTTCACGAGAGTTGGAAGAGAGAGATGCGGAGTGGCTGAGCTATTTATAGCAGCAGGACAGTGAGGAGAGCACGGTAGAGGGTGGTGGGCGGGGCCCGCTGCTGTGTGGGAGGGTAGGCGGGGCCCGCTGCTGTGTGGCAGAGGGTGGGCGGGGCTTGATGCTGATGTTGGAAGAAAGGTAGGGTCCGATGATGTGTGGTAGGTGGCAGGATGGGCGGGACATGGTGCTGTGTGGTAGGATGGGCGGGACGTGGTGTTGTGTGGTAGAATATATATATATTTCCCACCTCTCTCACCAGACGCCGTAGACATCAGCGTCTGTCAGTCTCTTGTTTCCTCCGCGTCATCCAGTGTCGTCCCTCACTCTTGATGTCCTCCCTCCGTCTCATTTCAGGACCTCCTGCTAGGCTTCCTCCCCCAGAGGTCCAGTTCGAACACCTCCTGCCATACCTCAATGCCTTCCATTCCTTACACATGACCAGACCACATTGCCTTGTCCTTTTCGTTTCATCTATAATTATGATACTGATTTAACTTAAATCCTTTCCCAATCATTCGTGTAACTTCTCTGATTAGTCTCATTGCTCTCATACGCGCAGCCTGGATCTTAAGATCTTGTCTCGGCTCTCACTGATTAAGTTTCTGATACATTGGTGAAGTGGGTCGTGTGGAATTGTGATGTATAACATTGTTTTGCGTTTCAGTGGTGCATTCCTTCATCTTTCAGTATAGGAAGTAGCTTACTGAAGGTTTTGCAGCGTTTGTTTACTTCCATCTGTTGTAGATATTTTTTCTGTCCTTGAATATTACTCACAGGTTTTGGAAAATCACTCACTTGCTGCAGCTGGTCAGCTTCTGTATGTATGTATGTTTGTATGTAAGGCTCATTACCATGTCTGGAGAATCAGACCTCTCTCTCTCTCTCTCTCTCTCTCTCTCTCTCTCTCTCTCTCTCTCTCTCTCTCTCTCTCTCTCTCTCTCTCTCTCTCTCTCCGTATAATACATATACATATACACGCACACACGCAATTTAGCCTCTGGTTAGTTAATCTTCATATATATATATATATATATATATATATATATATATATATATATATATATATATATATATATATATATATATATATATATATATATGATTATGTCCAGGTAGAAATTGCATAATTTTTTAAAAAGCGTGATCATATATTCCCCAGAGACGTAAGTACACACAAACACATTTTATAATATATGATATTTAATAACGATCTCTTTTAATTACATTTAAACTGCACATAGGCATTAGGCGGAGAGCGTAGCAATAAACCATCTCAAAACAAACTGGCAAAATTAGAATTTTCGCACACGTTTGTTTTGCCTGTTTTGCAAGTTATGAACGATGTTGAACGGGAAAACATGGACGTATGCAGAACTGGGACGATTGATTGAATACCGCTTCCATACGTCGTCACCCCGAGGCAGCTGGTGCCCAAGTGTGGTGGCTTGGGTTCATCATTCATACTTTTGAATGGGAGTGGTGGTTCTGGTCGTGCACTCGTGGCAATGGGAAGGGAACGCAACCTGGGCTCGTAGCTGTTCAGGGGTCCAGAGAGAGAGAGAGAGAGAGAGAGAGAGAGAGAGAGAGAGAGAGAGAGAGAGAGAGGCGGACGGTAGATTTCATGTGGCGATTCTGATATTTTGTTCTTGGATGAGTTGCCTTGATGAGGTGGCGGTGCTAGGTCAAGATGACCCCCCAGTTCTGTGAATTGGAAAGAAAAAGAAACCAACTCAGGATCCGACCGTGATGAGAGGCTGGAGGGCGGGCGGGCGGGGTTGTGGTCAGGTCGGGTGCTGTGATGAGGACCCGCACAGTGCCCTGCTCTGCTGTCAGGTGCACTGTCTTTTGCGGTGGGAGGGGTGGTGTAAGGCAGTGATCACTGGACGTACATTTCGTGGCCTCACTGTAACAGTGAAAAGACACGTTAGTCTCCAGTGAACATACATAAAGTCTCGTGGTCGCGTACGAGTGTTTCCCGCCGTGTGCGAGAGTGGACGAGCCGCGAATTCCTTCGAAATTCCCTTCCGTGTTGCTCTGTGTCGTGTGATCACAGCGGCTGGGCAGGGTATGCGGAGCAACACACACACAAACACACACACACAGAGTAGATCACCGAGGAAAACGTCTCTCTGCTTCACTTAGTGTAGATATTCATTTTCGTAGAGTGAAAGATCTTGTTACGTTTATTTTCCCTAAAAGGAAAAGAAAAGAAAACTTTCTCGTATATTTTGCTGAGATCTGATCCCAGGTTGTCGGCAGGTGTACTCAGTCGCCCGGGGTCGTTAGTCCTGGCCTTGGAGACTAGTGGTGGGGAAGTGAAGTCATTCACATTCACTGAATGAAAGTCCATTCAAGCGCGTCTTTCGCTCGGTGATGTCATGGCTGTATGTGATTACTGTTTGAGATTACTATGTGTGTGTGTGTGTGTGTGTGTGTGTGTGTGTGTGTGTGTGTGTGTTAATACATATGTATGTATTACGTGCGCTGCATAAGATGAGACAATGCCCTCCTTACCGGAGCCTCTGTGGAATATTGTTCGTGCAGAGAAAACCAGAATGCAATTATGTTTGGGCCAGACACACCTGCGAGACATAATGGGAGCGTGAGTTAACACGGTGGCCAGGAGGAAAGTGCGCCAGCCGGCTTGGTGGCTGGGAGAGTGGTACAGTTAACCCTGGTTATCCAGACGTAACTAATACCCAGCACACAAGCGACGCAGGAAGACCTCCCTCCCTCCCTCCCATTAACTTGTATCTCGACCCCGGTGGTGTTGGTAACCACAGTGCACCCGCAGGAGGGTAACGCAGCTTTAGAAGGCAACTTGGCAGAGTTGCGTCCGTGTCTGTGTCCAGGATTTTGGACAAGGTATTCCAAAAGAATGAAAATTGGTCGAGATCGGCGAGTTGGTAAGTCGCAGAGACCGTGGGGATTGGCTATAATCTTCTTCGAGGCAAAAATATCCTAGCGAATATTTTCCCCACACGTGCGGGGAGTTGACGCCTGGAACAAAATAAAGGAAAAAAAATATGTATATATATAAAATGATCCAAGATGCTCAGAAATTAATTTTGGAAGGGAACTCTGACATTATGGTAAAGATTGGAAGCGAAGGAGCGTAACCATTCGCTACAGTTTCTTTTTTTCTTTTTTTTTTTCTTTAAAGCCCGATTGATTTTAAGCTCAAGAAAATATTTTGAAAAATGTATAACTTTTGTGAGGGATTAATTAAAGGTTAGGAGGATAGCCCGGACGTGCTCCTAGCCCGACGGAAGATATGTGAACCTCGTCGTGTACGGAGGCGGTCGCTCGTGAGGGAGGCTCGTGAGGAGGAGGAGGAGGAGGATGTGGTATGATGAGTGGGAGGAAAACTACTAGGAAGAGTGGGGAGAGGGGGGGGGGAGGTGGTAAGCAGGGGGTAAATTGGACGAGGGGGCAATTAGGGGTGAAGGGTAATTGGAAGTCTGATGGTGAAAGAATTGTGGGACATGTTTGGTTGTAAGGGGGCGCCAGGTGCCGGCATGGACCCGGGGACACATGGGAGTTCAGGGTTACTACAGAAGACCTGGTGGTCTGTGATGAGGTTACCTGCTGGAGGAGAGTACACGGGAACGACAGGGAACAGAAGACTTGGTGGTCTGTGATGAGGTTACCTGCTGGAGGAGAGTACACGGGAACGACAGGGAACAGAAGACCTGGTGGTCTGTGATGAGGTTACCTGCTGGAGGAGAGTACACGGGAACGACAGGGAACAGAAGACCTGGTGGTCTGTGATGAGGTTATCTGCTGGAGGAGAGTACAGGGGAACGACAGGGAACAGAAGACCTGGTGGTCTGTGGTGAGGTTACCTGCTGGAGGAGAGTACAGGGGAACGACAGGGAACAGAAGACCTGATTGGTCTCTGACGAGGGTCATCTGCTGGAGGATGTTCCTCTGCTATACGGACGGAGACAGGCTAGTAACACGGAGGGAGGTTGCAGAGTGTGAGGGAATCCGTGTGAAGAGCACAGGGGCTCAGATCTAGTGTAAAGCGAGAGCAAAAACCTTCCCTTGGAGAAGATTAGCACGGGTGAGTAGCGGGTTTTGTTGCATGAATGAGAGGATGATAGAGACGCTGCTGCTGCTGCTGCTGCTGTGGTTATTTGCTGGGTGTGTGTGTGTGTGTGTGTGTGCCAGGCTTCTGCTGCCGGGATGTGTGCACAGAAGCCCCTGGTTTGTGTGTGTGTGTGTGTGTGTGTGTGTGTGTGTGTGTGTGTGTGTGTGAGTGTGTGTGTCTGTGTGTGTGTGTGTGTGTGTGTGTTGTTGGGTGGGAGACACGTGCATCATTAAGATCGCCCCATAAACCAGCCTTGATATTGTTGAGCCAGAACAGTGTATGTGACGTGTGGTGTGGAGTATATATATATATATATATATATATATATATATATATATATATATATATATATATATATATATATATATATATATACGTATATGACTTAAGTTTATGATGAAATAATAAAATGCAAATCTCGTTGATATTTGAATAAATCGAGAGCTTTCCAGCTTTAGGAAGTTGAGATTGACTTCATTAACAATAGGACTGTCTCCTGCAGGAGGCTCCGACCAGCACGTATGACCAATTCAATCCTTGGAACAATTGCTTGAGTATTTGTCCATCGGAGGGAGAGGAACGGAATCACCAATTGGCCTCCTGGCGTGAGGCCAAATTGCCTTCAGTAATTAGGTTTCGGGTGATTACTCTGGGTTTTGAGAATCATTATTGCCGTACCTCTCATTCCCCGAAGAGGATGGGGGGAGGGCAGGGAGGGAGGAGAAAGTAATGGGTTAAAGCTCATTAAATCGGATGAAATTTGACCTGTTTTTCTGTAATTAGTAAATGTCAGGGTTTTTTGGGTCATCGGTGTTGTTTCAGGATCATCGTCAGTTCAGGAAGTGAGGTGGTGCCTCACCGTAACTCAGCGTCATGCGTATGAGGTACTATCAGGATACTCATTACTGGCAGAGGTATCGTACCTCACTGTAACTCAGCGTCATGAGTATGAGGTACCATCGGAATACTCATTACTGGCAGAGGTATCGTACCTCACTGTAACTGACTGTCAGCTCTACGTAACCTCACAGCTTTTCTGAAGTTTGGATGTATCGTAAGTTAGATGTACCGTTGACTTACACTTCACTTAAGTTGCCCACTAACTCACCGCACTTTGGGGCACTTAGATTTAAAGGAATTTAGTTCTCCCGTCCGTCATCGACGCAGTTTTATCAAGTGACTTCTGGGGTCTTAACCCTTCAGATCAGCCAGATGGTCTAGTGTGATGCCTCACACTCCACAGGAGTTCGAATGGATTCAGTCTTATTTGCATTTAATTTGTTCTGAAACCCGCGGACGAGGGTGGCCACGGCGGGCCGTCTGGCACCAGGGGACTCGCCAATCTTCAAAGGGATGGAGCCCGAAAGTCTCTCTGCGAAATATATCCAACTTCGGCCGAGTCTCTAAGAATTGAACCAGCACGACCTCTTCCGCGTCCTCCAGCGGGCGAGGTGTGGCGTATGCTCTAGGCTCTCCCGTCGTCAGCCGGAGCGACTTCGCCTGCTCCTGGAGGCCGTAAACCGATCATCGGACGAACTGACAGACTCGTAGTGGAGGGAAGTGATGGCTTTTAATCAGCTCAGTAGTTTTGTCCCGGTTCCTCCAGACCGTTACTACAAGACGTGTAATATATATATTTTTTCTTCCTGGTGGTGGTCCGTGGCTTATGTGATGACTTTGTCAATACCACACGCAAATTAGTTCCCCCTCGAGAATTTCATGCATATCTAACGAGTTCGCCGGCAGCGGGCGGTGGCGGGACCTCGACCCCGACGCCGGGTGTGGTGGGTCTTCCGGTCGTATTTTGTTCTCTATTACAATTGTTGACATCCCGCTCGAGTCCCAGACTGTGTTTGTTTTTTTTTGTTTGTGTGGTTGAATCGCGTTACTGGATTTATTCCAGATTAGATTTACATGTTCTTTTCTTCTTTTGTTTGTCTCAGCGAAGAGGGTTTGTTTTGCTGATAGACGGACGCGTCAGTTTCTGTCTGTGTCGTAATGTGTCGAACCTGCACCACCACAGTGTCTTCAGAACTGTGTGTTATTTCCCTCTTATGGTGCTGACGACACTGACGAGGCTAATCATCTGTTTTCATGGGAAGAAAAACGTACGTACACTGTGTGTCCTGGGAAGGAGCGACGGTGCCGCCATTCGCCTGATTGCCTCACGAGATGCGCAGCGGAGGATTGCATGGGCGCGTCGCCACCCACCTGGCCAGTTGCTTATATACTGGTGCCTCAGTGGTGTGGGTGGGTCGCCAGATTTACGATAATGTGATCACCTCTCCGGCCAGACGAGATTCATCGTATATCACTTGATTGAGCGCCGTGGCTGCAGATCTGTACAAGGCTTATTATTAACACGCGCGTGGGTTTTAAACTCTCAGGCGGGGGGGAAAAGAATAAGATGGTACGACTCTCAGGCACGACTTGGTACGACTCTCATGCACGAAGGTACGACTCTTGTGCACGACGGTACGACCCTCAGGCACGAATAGCTCTGGCTTAGATTCAAGGATTTAGCCAAAGGCCAGGCCGTCTTACCCAGGCTGAATCGTACCGTCGTGTTCAAGGGCCACACTGACGTTCGCAAGGATCGTAGCGTCGTGCTCAAGGGTCTTCCCGTCGCGCTCAGGTGCCGTGCCGTGGCGTGTAAGGATCACACAGTCGTGCTCGAGGGTCTTCCCGTCGCACTCAGGTGCCGTGCCGTGGCGTGTAAGGATCACACAGTCGTGCTCGAGGGTCTTCCCGTCGTGCTCGAGGAGGGTGGGCATTTTCTCAGCGGAAGGAACAACGTTGTGGCATTCTCGATGTCCTCCATGTGAGGGTCAGTAACCAGCTGGGGTGAAATGTGTAGCAGAGAATTTCATTAGATATTTTGTTGTGTTTTAAATATGAAGCAACAACAACAACAACAACAACAACAATAATGATGATAATGATAATAATAATAATGACAATAATAGTAATGATAATAATAATGATGATAATAATGGTTAAATGGTTATTTCATAATTATTATTATCATTATTATAATTATTATCATTATTATTATTATTATTATGATTATTATTGTTACTATTATTATTATTATTTTTATTATTATCATTATTATTATTATTATTATTATTATTATCATTATTATTATTATTATTATTATCTATTACTATCATTATTATTATTATTATCATTATTATTATTATTATTATTATTATTATTATTATTATTATTATTATTATCATCACGGTTTACTTAATTGTCTACAGCCAAAGGCTTAAGATATATGTGTAGCAGACATGCAAATGAAAACAGGAAACTGTAAGGACAGCTCAGCTGTGTCTGATAAACATATTTTACCCGCAACATTAACATGGATATTGAGGATTTTATATGTATGTGAGTATGTGCTTTTATTTATGTATGTAGGTGCCTGTGTGTGAGTGTTGGTTAGTGTATGCATGTAAACTATGTGGGTGTGTGTGTGTGTGTGTGTGTGTGTGTGTGTGTAAGTGCATAGTACAGTAATGAACTAAATTCATCTCTCTCAGCACGTTGTCTGTCGCCGCCTCTCCATCAGACACATGTAACTTCTCTTCCCTCCCTTTTTCTTTGCTCGTCCTTGCCAGACGCAACTTCTTCATCCAGTCTAGTTTTAGTCGAGTCAGCCGGATGGAAGGAGACGAGTGAAGTGTCACCTCAACTTCCCGTCGGAGTCTTTGCCTCACGATGTATCGTCGAGAATGGTGATGTTCCTCCTTCAGCCTCCGTTTGGAGGGTGACCCCGATGACCCTCTTGACACAGATGCAGCAAGTTCTTTCTTCAGTGTGTCTGGAGGAGGATGACCTGACGACCCTCATGAGTGCGAGGTCCTCCTTCAGTATGAGTTTGGAGGGACGACCTGACGACACTCGTGACACGCTGCATCAAGGTCCTCCTTCATCATGCTTCTGGAGGATGACCTGATGACCTTCTTGGTACACTGGAGGTCCTCCTGCAGTCTACGTCTGTTGGATGATCTGATGAATCCCTCGACGCACTGGAATCCGTCAAGCCCTTGACACCTTGGAACCCGTCGAACCCTTGACCCACTAAGATCCGTCAAGCCCTTGACACCTCGGAGCCCGTCGAATCCTCGACACACTAGAATCCGTCAAGCCCTTGACACCTTGAAACCCGTCGAAACCTGGACCCACTAGGATCCATCAAGCCCTTGACACCTTGGAACCCATCGAACCCTCGATACACGAGAATCCGTCATGCCCTTGACATCTAGGAACCTGTCGAACCCTCGACGCATTAGAATCCGTCATGCCCTTGACATCTAGGAACCTGTCGAACCCTTGACACACTGCAGTAGGGTCTCTGCTCAACAGAGGGTAATTACTGGCACGTTCGTGACCAGGAAGACGGTTCCAGTGAGGCACTGATGTCGTGCTGGGCTGTGGAGACACACACACACACACACACACACACACACACACACACACACACACACGCAGACACACGTCAGGTCCACCATTGTCCTGAAGGTGAAGGTCCCAAGTATTTGCCTATCTAGGAAAAGGACTAATTGGTCGTCCTACGAAGTTCTATGATGTTAGTTCTATTTTAGTGAAAATGTGTACCATTAACAGATATAAGGAGGTTATCCTTACGATGTGGTTGTGATCCTTGCGATGTGGTTGTGATCCTTACGATGTGGTTGTGATAGTATAATGGGAGCCTTTGCTAAATTGTGGCGGAGAAAATCTTCTGTTGGAATTGTGCTGACAAGACGGGCGGGAGTGTCCGGGCGAAGGTTAAGGAAGAAGTTAATCGTGTCGGGTGCCAACTGGCCGTGTCGAGAGTGTTTCCTTCGACTCGTTTTTCGTATCCACCCAGGCAGTGTCGCTTTGCACCTCTTGCACTCACTTCCAGCCTTCCGCTCTGCCGCGTGCACATCTCCACAGCTTGTCTCGCCGCGCACCAGCTGGTAGTACAAGTTGTTCTACAAGGATATTGTAACTTGAGATGGCTCGTAAATACTGTATGTTTTGTGTGTGGAAATGCTGGCTTGTGATCTCTATTGCGTCTTTTCTGTTCAGTATTTTCTCGTAGGTAACGAAAGAAACTTCTCTCTCTCTTAGGTTCTAAATAAAGGGATGCGTGACTTATTTTTATACAGAAAAGACTCTAGTCCTACCATCTAAATCATGCTGATCAAGTAGAGTGGGGGAGGGGGTTCTGAAATAAAAAAAAAAGCTATTGTGTGCTGAGTAAACACTGTAAAGAAGTTGATTCTGGGGAGACAGACAGCTCTGAGGGGTTGATTTGGGGAGGACGGTGATGAGGACTTGATAGAAAGAAGACTTACGGTGCTGAACGCTTGATGATCAGAAGACAGGGAATGATGAAGGCTTGAGGCTGAGTAGAAGTGCTGAAGTCTTGATGCTGAGAGAAGACAGGCATTTGCTGAAAAGAGCTGGTTCTTGCGTCCTGAGGACACTGTGTGCTGAGTATACTGTACTGATGACTGTCATGTCTCATACTGCCTGCCACTGAGGGGTTGCGGTAGGTAACCTTAAACTCAGCACTCGTGCCGTCTTCAGCTGCTGCTGCTGAGGGTCGCCATGCCTTCCTCCCTCACACGGGATAACCCATCATAACTCGTGAATGATGCAATTGAATTTTCAATCAGCCCCCACTCATCTTAAAACGCCTTCCCGGCGCATCGTCGATCCAAGAATGGACGGCAGTATAGAGGGCGCACCGGCCGTCTGCTCTGGACGGCTCGTAAAGTGCCATTACAGTTGAGCCTTTTGGTGGATGATGTGTTCCATTTCCAGAAAGCTGTATGAGCGAGAGAATGAGAGAGAGAGAGAGAGAGAGAGAGAGAGAGAGAGAGAGAGAGAGAGAGAGAGAGAGAGAGAGGGAGAGAGGGGAGGTTCGCATCGTTCACGTCGCTCGTTAGTAAACCTCAAGGGGAGAGTGACGTCCCAGTGCCGATAGCAAACTCAGGCCGTGTATCACTCTGTATTCTTCCACGCACACACACACACACACACACACACACACACACACACACACACACACACACACACACACACACACACACACGACCTGTAATTAATTACCAGAAGGGACGGATAAACTTAAGGCTATGGGGGCGACTTGCGGCCCTCCGGCAGACATCCGGATCTGACCGTAAATCCCCCACGGACGAGAAAGGTCCAAGTCCCTTAAACAACGGGAGATCCTCCCGAGCTCCGCCGAGTCTACACGGATAAGATTTTTATTTTCCTTGAGTTTGCTGAGGATTCTGAACGGTTCGTACGTCGGCAAGGCAGGCGGCAATAGAGTGACATATTTACGTGTTGAAGTACTTGGCTACCCTTGAGTATCGAAAGTGGTTGTATCAGAAGTGGTGACACTCGGTACATCTCGTCGAAAGTCTTGGCTGCATGAGTGCTTAAACTGACTGCATTGTGGTGTCGAATGACAGTTTATTATACTCTGTGTCGAACAGCAGTTTATCATACTCGTGACTATATGGAAACATACGTGCGTCGTTGCTTTAACCCTTTGAGCTCGACTGTATGGCCCTAGAGTACGAAGGTGGGACCCTAGTTCACGAAGGTGTGACCCGAAGAGTACGAAGGTGTGACCCAGATCACGACGTTTCGACCCTTGATCTGGACGGTACGTCTCCTGGGGTCAAAGGCCAAGGCCCTCAGACTCAGTGGGTCGTGCCGTCGTGCTCAAGAAGCCTATGGTTGTGTTTGTACTTAGTTGCCGCTGATCGGCATGAGCGGCGGCGCTGGTAGGAAGCGAATGGTGACTGATCGTCGCCTGACCAATACAATCAGCAGGTAAACGACCTGTATTGGGGACTCGTTCCTCTGAGCTGAATTTCTGTTGTGGTCTCTGCTAAGAGCTAGGGGCAGCCACCTGTTCGAGTGAGGGACTGCGTAAGCTGTCACTCCCTCAAGAGAAATTAGTAACTTCTCTCTCAGCAATGCTGTAATTAGGAAGAACCTGGACTGCAGAGAAGCCTCAGAGGCGCGGCCTCTGAACGACCCCGTGAACTCACCGATTTTCCCACTCGTCTGCCGTGAAATTACCGACGTTTATTAAGTCGTAATATTTACTCTTCATTTTCTTCTTCCTGGTAACGGCTAGGATACGGGAACACATTCCGCGGATGGAATGGTGTAACCTGATGACTTGATGACCCTCCAGGCCATCGTACTAAAAGGCTCGTACCGTTGAGCTCAAGCCTGAGACCGTTCTGCTCAAGGATCACGTCAAAGATTACACCCCCATGCGTAAGGGTTGCACCGCCGTGTTTCCAGCGTCGTAACCGTTGTGGGTTGAAGTTATTAACTCGAGGCTAGAGTTGACAGAGGGTGTCCCTACCCATCATCAGCAAGGTTGGTTTAACCAGGGGACAGTAGTAATTGATCCGCACCAGCCACCTGACGACCGCCCCGCCCTGCACCCACTAATATTATCAAGCCTCGGTCATGGTTCCTTTGATCATAAGAGCCTTTTGATCTAGAGTGTGTCAGATGTAACTACACTGTCTCTCCTTCCTTCTACTCCTACCACCTCCTGCTTCTTCCTCTTCCTCCTCCTCTTCAAGCCGTCTCATTTCCATTTAGTCACAATAGATATTTAGGATACCTCGACTGTCCTTCAGCAGTAATACCTCGTCATAAACCATCAGGTCTTTTCTCATGATGGCCTTCCCAAGTACTCCTCCTCCTCCACCTCGTCTTCCTCCTATGTATCCTCTTTCTCCTGCCGACCTGTGCCTCGTCCAGACCATCCAGGTAAGCTGTATGTATACCTCATACTGAGGGAGACGAGCCTTAACATGGGTCATCCTCCCTGTGAGATGTATTGACCTCAGACATATACTGACCATGGCGGTCCTTCCCTCTGATACATCTTACGTCTTATTACCTGTGCGATACACACAAATGCTCCCTTATGCATTTTCCCTTCCGAGTAGCTACAATGAAGGGTTTTTGAGAGGGGTCGCTGTATCCTGCCCCAGGCTACATATCCTTTACTGTAATTAAACCAATTTGCATAATATTTCTCATTAATGTGTTGGACGCAGACGGACGCCTGACCCGAGGATTCCACGTTCTGGCGTCGTGACAGAGGCGAACAGGAATCACCATTCATGATTGATGGCGCTTCCTGTGATTGGCCCGTTAGACGGCGTCCCGTTGACACCCTCCGTCACTCTGATTGGTTCCGGCCCGGTAATAAGACTGGAGGCCCCCGTGCGAAACACGCGAATTGCTCAGGGAACGTTCATACGATCGTTAAGACTTTCAGAGAAGCAATCTAACTTTCCCCCCGCTTGGAGGGAAAAAATAGAAGGAAAAAACTTACCGTAAACATTTTCAGTCTTGGGGAAATATTTTCTTAATGTGGAATCACCAAAGTGGAAAGTGGTTTATATAATAGAGCGATGTCTTTTTTTTTTTTTTTGCGCAGGACGACCTCCGTTTTCCTCATAGATGAGGGGCGGTGGGGTGGGTGGCCTCTTCGGCGAGTGGCGAAGCATTACCATCAGAGGCGGAGAGGTTGGTAATGTCCTTCTTGCAGGGCGGCGCTCCAGGGGCCCCTCCTGGAAGCCTGTCCCACACCACCCCAAGTGTCCTTGTGGACGCCTGGCAAGAAATGGGGACATCATGCAATCCCCCGCACGGGTATAAGTCATTGCATATAACACGGGGGTTTGAGGTTCATCTTGCTGATCTGTTAACAGGATGTAGGATGATGGCACACGTCTCTCTCCCGCGGAGATGAGAGAGCCAAAAGTTTATGCAAGGGGAAAGACCACGGGAAAAGACGGCGGAAGAACACGCAAATAACAGGGAGATGATGTTTGCTGGAACGGGAAAGAGAAGTACGGATGAACAGTTCCGGAAGTCACGAAGATGTGGAGTGTAAGATTTGATATCAGAAATATGATTGTAACGTTCCCCTGTCACACGTGATCAGTTGTATGATCAAGCGCTGTATAAAGCAACAGGACCTGTAAGATCGTGAATGAATGATATACACATTAGAGGCTTTGGTAAGATTTGATTTATGTATTTAGCTATCAATGTCTGTAATGAGGCACGCGTCTCTTCTTTACTGTAACCACTGAACGCATTGCTTGGCTCCGAGCGGCGCACAGACGAACACCTCGCTTGACTTCGACTGTGAACCATCCACTCACTACGCCAGTGGCTTGACCTTCCCTGCCATCTAATATCGGCCCCCAGATCTGGTCAGCCGTGACCAATAAACGGCAGATTAAGCGTAGCTCCTCTGGGCTAACAAGCCAGGCCCTGTCTACACCCGTGTGTTCTCCTGTCCCCACGCTTGCCTTCACCACCAATTCACTTCACATCAGAGGAATTCCGAAGGATCGTGTCGACCGAGACAGCGGCTGAATGTCATTTGATATAAAGTGACGGAGAACAAGGGGACAGTGAGGCAGGCGGCTCGTCCTGTTCATGTCGCCCGTTTTAAGATAATTGCTGTACAAATGGCGTGGTTTGTACCCCAAGGGTTTAGTCAATGATTTATATATCTCACACGATGGGAATATTCTTTCAAGTGTCCTCTGGCCTGCTCCACCCCGTGAAGCGGGTGATGATGGTCATGAACTGGTCTAGATGCCCATGGTGCATGGGAAGTGCCTGACGACCGTGCTGAATGCTGACTGCCTGACGTCCTCGCTGAGTGATGTCTGGCTGAAGTCAGTCGTGTGTGGCGATTGGCTGACGTCTTTGGCGGGTGGTGGTGGCTGTCTGGCTGACATCGGTAGGGAGCGGTGACTGTCTAGCTGAGATATGCTGACAGGCTCACGACCCACGTCAGTTCGACTGCCTGACGTTCTTGATTGGCAGCTGCGTTGCTGACATCCCTGGTGACTCCTGACCGTCTGACGTCGGACTAAGTGTAGACTGTCTGACGTCTGCGGTGCTTGGCGACGTGTGTCGCTGAGGCCGTGGCCTCCCACTTGGCTGACGTCCGTAGTCGGGCGCTGACTGGCTGACGTCTGTGACGCTTGCTGACTGCCCACCATGCAAGCCATTACTAGAGAGAGAGAGAGAGAGAGAGAGAGAGAGAGAGAGAGAGAGAGAGAGAGAGAGAGAGAGAGAGAGACTTGTTTAACCGTGGAATTGAATGCGATTTTTGTTGTTGCTGCTGTTGAGATAATCTCCCTCAAAAATTTTTTTTCTGGGGATGACATCCAGAAACGTTGTTCCCCGTCGTGTCCAGGGGAACACTGAGAGACCACAGTTAGTGGTAACACATACCTCAGGTTACGTCCAACCAGGGTCTTCAACGGTTGTGTTCAAGTGAGAATTTTCGTGCGATATGGGAAGAATATTCTTTCTGTATTGCGTCCATTGTAACTTTTCCCCTGGACTATATTCCCCCGGACGCATTTGAGACGAATATTCAGACTATGAGGGTATTCTCCTACCCTGCCTATTCAAGATATTAGACCTAGATTCTTTCTCTTAACAACGTGACTCTCCATCTTGCGTCCCCCTCCCTCAATAGACCTGCCGTTCGGCCCGAGGGAGGTCAGGGCGGAACATGTAATAATTCCGGTATTCAGCCGCGTGTATATGATAAGTCGTGTGGAGTCAACAGATCCGGAGAATATTGTGTGGTCCTCCGGCAGCAGATAGGGGAGGGGGGGGGGGGTGGAGTGGGAGGGCTGGTCGGGTCCTGTGTCAACAGCGTAGCGGGGGAGGAGGGAGGAGAAGGGGGACCGTTAATAACCCTCATGATATACACAGCCCACAGGACCTCTCTCTCCCGACCTCCAGGTAAGGTCCTCACAATGGCGCCATAGCGCATGACTTCATATGTTCCAGGTCTATTGCCTACTACACCACAGCCATGAATTGCGTTCCTCGACAATGGGCTGGTCGGTGTGGAGGGGTGTTTAGACGTGTGTTAGGGGCTATTAGATCAGTCCTTTGACCCACATTGACGATGTGGACGCGACACAGTGCCTCATGCTCGTGTGTGCCAGTGGTACAATGGAGGTGATTGATTCCCTGAGAAGGCGGGCGTACCACAAGGCTGCGCGATGTCACCGTGGATGTTTGAGTCTGTTTATGGACGACGTGGTGAGGAAGGCATTGAGGACACAACTCGCTGGCTGTAAGAAGACGTCATCCAGAGGTCACATAAGCGGGGTTTTTCTCCCATTTTGTTGTCATGCAATCTAAAGATGGTCGTACCGATAGATAGATAGAGAAGTAACGTTCAGCTTGGACTTATTCTTTCCGTAACCATTCTTCCTATATATCCCCCTTTGTCACGATGGATGATGACTATTATTAACTATAGTTCTTTCCTGCCTATACATGGAATGCACCTGATGAAGAAAGCGAAGGAATACACGATATTTTCTGAAAGTTTAATGCTCTCTGTAGTAAAGGTATGATATGACAGGTGTTACTTGTAACATTTGTTGTGGGTAAGACGGATGTTGTGTATGTCACAGGTGTCATGGTGTAACCATACTACATGTATGTGTATCGTATACACATATACACCCGAGTGACATGAATATCTTTCCAACGCCGTAGAATGTGGAATGACCATGAGAGTGATGGAGTAGATTTTGGACTTGGATCTTGCGTGTGAGGCAGGTGTTGTGGCGTGTGGCAGATGTTATTTGTGTGTATTACACGTGTATCGTGTGTTGCGTGTGAGGGTGTATATGTCTCCCCATTCAGGTGCAGTGCTAAATCAATTCAAACTGTTGAGGGCGACGGTACGACCCTTGAGCACGACAGTACGACCCTAGGATATGACTATATGATCATTGGATATGTACGCCTGGCCTTTTAACATCAGGTGGAAGGGCTAGGCCATCGTACCTGAGGATCTTACCGTCGTGCTCAAGGATCCTACCGTCTCACTCAATGATCGTGCCGTCGTGCTCGGGGATCGTACCGTCGCACTCAAAGAATCGTTCCGTCGCCTTCAAGGATCGTGCCGTCGTGCTCAAGGATCGTGCCGTCGCCTTCAGGGTTCGTACCGTCGTGCTCAAGCCGTTAGCGGAGAAGTTTGAGCACTCCGCGGCCAAGACACTCTGGCATCTTTTCCTTAATGGAATTGGACAACTTCCTGGGCAGCGAGGCGCCATGAATACACTGAGCAGCTTGTCTCACTGCGCAGTCTTTTTACTAAGTGCCTCTGGCAACTCTGCCAGTATTACAAGTGGCCGCCTGCAACTTTGCCATCGCATCAAAGTCTCCCCGGACAACTTTGCCATTATAACAAGTGCCTGTGGCAACTTTGCCATCGTAACAAGTGCTCAGAACCAGTTGGGTGATCTTACTTCTTCGTTGGTCATGAGGGTATCTTCCGTATTGATAATAGTAAAGACTTGATCAATGCCTTTTCACAAGTGTAGAGAGCTAGATTAGTTCGATCGTAGGTCTGAGGTCGTCTTCGGTGACGGTCGGGAGGACGTAGATGTGTGTATTCGACCGTCTTCCAGGAGTCTACAGCCATCAACAGAGCGAAGAACCTGTTAGAATGATGCAAAGTGGAAAGAAAAAAAGAAAGACAAATGAGAGATGACATCCACTTGGTTCCAGGTGGAACCTGCCATTGTCACGTGGTTTCGTTTTAAGCCTCGTTGTCATGATGTGCTTCGGAACCTCTTCAGTATCACAGGATTGAAACCCATTCACTTTGATTTCATTGTGAGCCTTATCCCACCACTTGAATCGAATCCTTTCCAGTGGCAGTTGATGTGGTGTTAACCTCCTGATTATTCTCTCATCTAAAGTCTCAGCTAAGGTCTGGTTCCACAAACCATCAAAAAGTGCCTCGAGCATTCTCCCACCATAACTTTTTTTTTCTTCTTTTTTGAACTGTTTACTGCCACTTTCATTGATGAGGGAGGTTCCGGTCACAGACATAAGTCCACGCAGAGGCCAGGCCATAATTGAAGCACGAAAAAGCGGTTGAAAGAGACGAAGAATTGAACAGAGAAGAGGTTAAACAAGATGAAGGGGTGTAAGTTTACCCCTTAGGTTTCCTCCATATCAAGGTATACATGAGTTAAGTAGTTTCTGTCCCGCATTTTAAGCATTTACGATTTTGTCAAGTTTCACAACATATACCGTGTTTTGTTACAGTTTATATCTATCCTATCTATCTGTCTATCTACTATCTATCTGTCTCTCTCTCTCTCTCTCTCTCTCTCTCTCTCTCTCTCTCTCTCTCTCTCTCTCTCTCTCTCTCTCTCTCTCTCTCTCTCTCTCTCTCTCTCTCTTAATTCATTTCCTTTTCTCCCCCCCTCCCCCGTCATCTGAGTTCACCCTCTCACACCCCAGCTTACTCGGTCCGTGTAACCCAGATTACTTTAAGCTGACCTTAAGCTTAAGTATAATTGGTTGTCATGGTGAGAAATACAATATAGCAGCTGCCCTGCTCGGGCCGAGGGTTGGGTAGGTGGCCCCCACGGCGCATGCGCAGTAGCTCAGTCCCACCTTTCTCTTCAAGACGCGTGCGCAGTGGCCTCGTCGCTCTCAGCGAAGCGTGCGTCGCACCTTCCCCATGCGTATGCGTGGTGACCCAGTCCCACCTCTTATGCTTAAGACGCATGCGGTATATGATCAGGTCGAGGTCTTCGAAGCATGCGCAGTATCCCAGCCCCTCACGACGCATGCACAATGAATCAGCCCCCTCCTCTACACCGTATTCACAGGAACCTACTAACTCTCTATCACTCTAACGCTCTCCTACGACACATGCGCAGTAAACCAGCAACCAGCCCCCTTACGCCCTCTCGACGCATGCGTGTTGTAACCCGGTCGGACTCTTCTCTTCCCACTGATGTGAAGTTTGCTTGCCGACTGCTTTGTCAAAGCTGACGTTAGAGACCAAATGAGGGTTTGTTTTGTCTTGTTTCGGGAAGTACGAATGGGAGGACATATTTTGTGTGTTGGGGGGATGGGGATATGAGGTGAACTTGGAGGAGGGAGGGTCTGTGTAGTTGTGGGTGTATGGGATGGACTTGGAGGAGGGAGGGTCTGTGTAGTTGTGGGTGTATGGGATGGACTTGGAGGAGGGAGGGTCTGTGTAGTTGTGGGGGTATGGGATGGACTTGGGGGAAGGAGGGTCTGTGTAGTTGTGGGGGTATGGGATGGACTTGGAGGAGGGAGGGTCTGTGTAGTTGTGGGTGTATGGGATGGACTTGGAGGAGGGAGGGTCTGTGTAGTTGTGGGTGTATGGGATGGACTTGGAGGAGGGAGGGTCTGTGTAGTTGTAGGTGTATGGGATGGACTTGGAGGAGGGAGGGTCTGTGTAGTTGTGGGCGTATGGGATGGACTTGGAGGAGTGAAAATATATGTAAAGTTTGTAGGATGAAGTTGGAGGAGTTAAAGTATATAAAGTTTGTGGGTTAGAGTTGGTGAGGCGACACTGATGATCGGTTATGGGATGGGGGAGTTAGCCTGGGAATGGTGTGGGGTTTTGAAATGATAGGCTGGGGTTTAGGGGATTAGGGAATGTGATGGGGTTAAGAGAATAGGGTGAGGTTTAGGGAGTAATGTAGGGTTTAGGGGTTAGGGTGGGGTTTAGGGAACAGGGTGAGATTTAGGGAATGGTCTTGGGTCAAGGGAATAGGGTGGAGATCTGGGAAGAAGATGGGGTTCAGGGAATGGGTTTGAGTTTAGAGAATGAAGGTATATTAGCTTGATGGAGATGGAGGAATTATATTTTTTTCATATGTGTATATATATATATATATATATATATATATATATATATATATATATAGATAGATAGATAGATAGATAGATAGATATAACGAAGAAAAAGTAAAGTTATTCAAAGAGGAAATACGGAAAGTCACAGTGGCCAAAAATTTTTATCTTCTGGGGAGAAAAAGCTAAATCCCAGAGGCCGAGGAATAAATATTCAGAAATAAGAATATTGAAGCCATTAAACCACATGAAAATGCAAATGTAACACGGGCAACAAAAGTGAGGTTTGGGGGTGGGGGTTGGAGGCGAGGTGGGAGGTGGTGGTTTGGGGGAGGAGGAGGAGGTAGGAATCGGATGTAGGGTTTATGTGGGAGTTAGGGCGTAGGGGTGAGGTGTGAGGTTGGGTTAGGGAGGATGGTGGATGAGGCGGGTAGAAGACCTGTTGTGTAAGATGGGCAGGAGTGACAGGTGATGGCTGGCTGGGGACGCCAGGATCTCCCCCACCGGCCACCTCTCACTCTCCCGTGGCGCTGCGGCCGAAGGGTCGCGACGGCAGCGGCTGTGACGAAGTGAGACAACGCGTCCTCACATTTGAACCAAATTTTTGATTTTGAACAAAGCCTACACACCAGCTGCGATGCCCAGCAAGCGCTGATCGACCGCCCTCTCGCATAACCTCCCGACTCACCCCTGGACTCCACTCCAGCCACATACGACCCTCTGAAACTATATCCCGCAGGCTTGTACGTGTTACACTTTCTCGTCTGGTTCTGGACGCGCGGCACACTGTCTCTGCAGCATGACAAGCCCCTCCCCAGCACGTCAGAAGGCTCCCTCATGCCTAAAGTGCTACTACCTCACTAAAAAAGACAGTGAACACTTCGTCCTCGAACATCGTGATTAACACCCACAAAGAATGGCAGAAAATCATATATATATATATATATATATATATATATATATATATATATATATATATATATATATATATATATATATATATATATATGATTTCCCTGAAAATTGTGAAATGATCATTGTCTTTTCGGTGAGAAAGATATAAATGGGAAGTTCGTCAACAAAACAGCAGGACACATTTCTCAGAACGCAGACACAGGGGAAAAATGGGGGAAAAATGTGTAAATAAGAGGAGAACAATACGAGAGTGGCGGACTATTGTAAGGCAGAAGAGCAATACCTGGAGACAGACTGTGAACGCCTCAGGTGAGGGAATGACGTGGCGAAACTGTCTGTCCAGCACACACACACACACACACACACACACCGACCATTGAGCCATATTACTGATATAGCCAGCCTGGGTATCGGGAGGGCTTGCGACGGGTTCGTGGTGAGCTAGCATTTCGGTGGCTGTCAAGTTTCACTCCTGTGGCACAGTTAACTGTCGTGTCTCCTTCGTCCCACCCACACTTTTGCCCTGTAGGCTGCTTTCAGGTGCACAGAATTACAATCTTTACTGTGTTGTACACAAGGACAACACGTAACTCACACGACATATTCCTCGTCACCCTAATTTTCGTGCGTTGACCTCTACGCGTTTCCCCGAATGGCAGGGTCATAGGTAGGTACACTCTCTCTCTCTCTCTCTCTCAACAGAGATATTTAGAAAAAAGAGAAAATAACAAATGTTCCATTCGCCTATCCAGTCTCGTCCCTCCAGTCCCCATGCGACGTCGGCTCTCTGTGCAAATAACAGAAAATATAAAGAATAAACGAATACTCTCAGATGGGGGGGGGGGGATGCGCTCGTAATTGAAATGTTAACATAAAAATAGAAAGAAAAAAATGTACGTATGGAACAAACAGAGAAAGGAAAAACTTGACCCATTATTAAACTTCGAAAGTTCAAAGTCGGACAAGAATCATTTTGTGTAGCGAACCTGAAGGGAGGAGTGAGTGTGTGTGTGTGTGTGTGTGTGTGTGTGTGTGTGTGTGTGTGTGTGTGTGTGTGTGTGTGTGTGTACGGTCCTGGCTGGACCGGCGCCGCATGGAGTTTGTTCAGGTGAGTGGCGGTGATGACACCTGCCCAATCCTGGGCTTTAGTTAGCCCCTCACGGCGGGATATCCCCCCATACTGGGACCTCAATCCAATGAGGGAGGACGACAGTCTGGGGAGGGATCAACGGGCGTCGTGGAGGGAGGCGTGGGTAAGGTGGTGGTCAGCGACGCGCGAGGGACATGTGAGCAGGGTGATGAGTGCACGACGCGTGGAGTTGGGGGAGTGGGAAGTTAAAGTAGAATGGTTTGATGTACTCACGATCTTTGTAGATACTTTGATGTAAGGATAATGATAATGATAATAATGATAATAATAATAATAATAATAATAATAATAATAATAATAATAATAATGATAATAGTAATGATAATAATAATAATAATAATAATAATAATAATAATAATGATAATAATAATAATGATAATAATAATAATAATAATAATAATAATAATAATAATAATAATAATAATGATAGTAATAATAATAATAATAATAATGATAATAATAATGATAATAATGATAATAATAATAATAATAATAATAATGATAATAATAATAATAATAATGATAATAATTTTTTTTTTTTTTTTTTTTTTTTTTTATACTTTGTCGCTGTCTCCCGCGTCTGCGAGGTAGCGCAAGGAAACAGACGAAAGAAATGGCCCAACCCCCCCCCCCCCCATACACATGTACATACACATGT
>NC_092242.1:7829364-7841864 GCF_036320965.1 Panulirus ornatus
TTGAGGAAGGTGATAGTGAAGTAACCCAGAAGTAGAGGCCAGTGTCACCACCAAACGTAGTCTGGAGTATACTGGAGGGAGATAAACATGACATTGGCTGAGAATATCCTGGCTAGAAGCAGCGACTTATACGAGAAAGAACATGGTCTGTATATTTTTCCGTGGTAAGAGTCGTGTCTTCTTATATATATTATACATTTTGATATCTTTTCTCAGGTTGTTTGATTAACTGGCATTTTACATGGAAACATTTTATAGGGTGGTTTGGGGTTTTACATTTAGGTCTTGCCACATCATCTGAATTTTAGCAGTTCGTTTTTCCACATTTCATCTTGGTTTTTCTCAACAGTTTATCTGATGTCTGTGTGGGAATACGCTCTCGAGTCTTCAGTGAGCGAGAGAACATTTTTTCCGGATCTGGTTGCATTAATTTGTTTGACATTAAGGTAAAGGTAATTGACCATCATCTACTGCGGTGGAGAACCACTCCTTTTGCCATTTCCATGGGATGTGTAAGGGAGGCCAGTGGTTGAAGCCAAGTGGTGATGTACGGAGAAGGAGAGACAGCAAGACTCAGAAATTATTCATGAATAGATTGTCCTCACCCATTACAGGATCTTTATATGAAACCCGTTCATCTGTATCTAAAGGTATTGAATATTGTTGTTGAGCGATTGAGGTAGGTTAAGCATGGTATGAAATGGAGTATGCTGGTATTCTGTACGTTTGATGGGTCCGGGCAGAGTTGCAGGTGAGACAGGGCGATTGTGTCGTGTCGCGCCTCATAAAAGCCGGTGTCGTGTCGTGCCTTCCCTCACCACACCACCCGTGCCTGCCACACGTATGGTCAGTGACCGTGACGAGAATTGTCAGTGAAATCACCCTCCACCGCCGAGCAGCGAAGGATATGTGTGTGTGTGTGTGTGTGTGTGTGTGTGTGTGTGCAAGCCTGAGGAACTGTAACACCGTGTCTTTCACGGGTGACTGTCTCTCAAGACGCCGCTAGCGTCCTGGAGGTGGTGGTGAGGCTGGCGTCCTGGAGGTGGTGGTGAGGCTAGCGTCCTGGAGGTGGTGGTGAGGCTGGCGTCCTGGAGGTGGTGGTGAGGCTGGCGTCCTGGAGGTGGTGGTGAGGCTGGCGTCCTGGAGGTGGTGGTGAGGCTGGCGTCCTGGAGGTGGTGGTGAGGCTGGCGTCCTGGAGGTGGTGGTGAGGCTGGCGTCCTGGAGGTGGTGGTGAGGCTGGCGTCCTGGAGGTGGTGGTGAGGCTGGCGTCCTGGTGGTGGTGGTGAGGCTGGCGTCGTTGTGGTGGTGGTGAGGCTGAGTCGAGGCGTGTGTCCGGCGCGGTGGAGCTTCTTCTTCACGTAGAAAATGAATTTATAAGGTTCCCTTCACCGACCCCCAGCTTCCCGCTGGTTATTTCCAAGGTAAACCCTAACATTCCTGGCCTGAAATAGAAACATTTTCAGGATTCCTACGCTTTGTATTTATCTTCCACACAAACCCTCATAGAAAAAAATATATATATATCGAATTCATTCCCTACATTTTCAGTATAAAGTATCTAAACTCAGCTATTACCATCATCTCGACAGAGTTTACAGCCTACGGTAAATCAACTTTTTTTTCTTCTCTCTCTCTCTCTCTCTCCCCCACACGAATATCGAGTAGAAGTATTCACTAATTAACAGCTCTTATACATCGCCCGTTATCAGTAGCATTAGTGGTAACGAGTGCGTGGCTGTGTGTACCTGCTAACGACAGCTTAATGCTTGCCACGGTAGGTCCCCCCACGCGCCATTAAAAGTCAAGGAGGCTGGCTGGCTTGGCCTGGGCTATAAAGTGGACGCCAACGCCCAAGTTTTCCCCGCCATCTTTACAGTCCGTTGATTGCGTCCTGTCCTTTACCCTTCCCGATTTAGTGTCCCGTCCCGTCGTTCCTGTTCCAGCGGTGTGGTATCCGCTGCCGACCGCTGGGAAGGCGACCCTGTGTGTGTGTCTGTGTGTCTCTCTTTACATACCCGTGTGTGTGTGTGTATTTTCCGCGTTTGCGGGAGTGTGTTTCGAAGACCTCACGAGTCTGATAACCATACTGACGTGGGGGAAGAATTCCTGGCGGGAAAATCTTGAAAGACTTGAAAACGACAGTTTGAAAGGAAGGAGCGATTCCTCGAAGCCGTGAATGCAATGTACTGGCCGACCTCCCCTTGAGATTTCTCGCCAGAGCCATTATGTGTGTGTGTGTGTGTGTGTGTGTGTGTGTGTGTGTGTGTGTGTGTCACCCTCACGTGAGTGCTTGCAGACGACATTAGAGCCCAAGAAGGCGTGTTGGGTGATGATGGTCGCCCTCGGTGGAAGGAGACATTACTGCAGTTATCCCTGCACAGGCTACCTCGGAGTGGGTTTTTCTTTTTTTTTTTCTTAAGGTGGATAGAAAACGGGATAGTTTATATCTATTTTGCCCTCCCCAGAAAACTTGCAAGTTGGGCGGGGAAACTCACGGTCGTTGCAGTGTTTGGAGGCGTAACTGTGTATGAGTTTTTATTGGAACCTTTTAAAACACTTATAAGTTGGGTGGCAGATTAACGATCGTTCCAGTGTTTCGAACGGGAATACTGTCTCAATTTTTACCATACACTCAAGGTGGTTACGCATATATATATATATATATATATATATATATATATATATATATATATATATGACCGAACATCCGCCTATATTGTTTAGGGTCACTGGTCTTAACGACATGGAACGTGGAGAGAGAGAGAGAGAGAGAGAGAGAGAGAGAGAGAGAGAGAGAGAGAGAGAGAGAGAGAGAGAGAGAGAGAGAGAGAGATTTACTGAGAAGTAAGAAGTGGGTCGTTGAGACGATGGAAGATAACTGGTATTCACGGTAAGAGCTAGAACACAGTGAAAAGGATAAAGATAAATAAAGTCATTGTGGGAAATATAATGGGAGACGTGAAGGATGGAGCCAGGAGGTGGGAAGGAGAGTGAGTAGTATCTGTGGGGAGATAAAGAGGAGTTCAGGGTGAGGGAGAAAGTGTGGGAAGATGGAGAGAGGATGAAGGAGATGACGTAGAGGGAGAGGTGGGAGAAATATGAGGCTGCTAGACTGGTGGTGGAATGACCTTGTGTCGAGGGAGGTCGGAGGAGAATACGAAAATAAGCGTAAGGTTGGAAAAGAAACATTAGAGGGAGTGTAAAGGATGGAAGAGCAGATTAGCTGAGGTGAGTAGCGAGAGGTGGTAGCTTAAGGCCAAGGTTGGCGGGGAGGAAGGGGGTGTGACCTTGACCCGGGGGCCGATATGCGCTCTTACGTCAATGGGTGGCAAAGGGGGGGGAAGGGGCGTGGGGAAAGGTCGTTTGGGGTCAGGGGCGACGCCATAATGATGGTCAGTGGCGGGGGAGGTGCAGGGGAATATGAACAGGTTGCCAGCAATTCCATCCTGGGCGGGCTGGGGCTGTGGGCGGCGCGAGGGGCTATTTATGGGCCAAGTGGGGAGTGGGGAGTGGTCCAGGTGGGTCGGGGGAAGACCGGCCACACCGCTCCTGGGGGAGGTGGCCGTCAGGTGAGGTCAGAATTCCAGCGTTTGGTCTCATCATGAGATCCCCCCCTCCTTTGTCCTGTCCCCTGGAATGAAAACGGGAGATATTGGGATGATGTTTTCTTTCCAGTATAGTTCTTCTTCATCTCTAACACATTTTTTTCCCCCATTATTGTCTGCTGTTTTAATCATTGCTATGATTGTCCCGGTGTTTGTTCGGCCTAGCTTGCGTCCGTGTGTCCGGGGCGTGTGCATATGTCTCCGCGCTCGCCAGGTTTTCATTTCATGGCAGGATTTTGCGCAACGAGGAAAATTATGTTCTCAGGCTGTGTGATCCTCGTGCTGTTATTTCTTTTTTCTTTCTCTACGTGATAAAAGTCCACGTCACGGACTGAAGCCCTAATCAAGGTCAGGCCTTGAATGGGGGAGAACGGGGCGAGAGAAATAAAGAGGAAATGGATTTGATATAAACCTGGAAAACAGAGGTTGAAAAAGGTGAGTAAAAGAGGATAGAAATATAGGTTGGGTACGTAGGGTTTAGCCTTGGAGCATAGGTTTATTGAGACACGAGCGGTACCAGCCAGTCTGAAGGAAGTGTGTGTAAGATGGTTCCGGGCGTCACTCCAACACTTTGAAGTCAGGAGGGTAGCACTTCCCTGAGTTCCAGGCGACACTTCAGCACTCCTAAGTCAGGCGTGATCATGTTCGTGAGTGGCCTGAGTGTTGTGAGTCAGGGGTACCGACGTTGGTGAGTGAGCTGTTATGTTTATGCGAAAGTTTGCGAGTTTTGTTATGTTTTATGTGTGAGTTGGAGGGAGTGTATGTTTGTGGGTTGCATGGCAGCGACCCACGTGTATGTGGTGCGGAAAGAGAAGACAGTGAACGTATAACATACCTCCCGAAGCGAGAAAATTAAGGCTATGTTGGTAAAAGGTTGGACTGTGTTGGCGTGAGAAGCGGGGGCTATGTTGGTGAGAAACGGGGCTGTGTTGGCTTGCAAAGTTGGGCTATGTTGGCGAGAGGGTTAGGACTTTGTTGATGAGTCTGAATACGTTCGTGTGACGTGTTGCTATGTAGGCGAAAGGGTGAATACATTGGCGATCGAAGAGCTTGAATGTGGCCTGTGAAAATAACTCAGAATCCACGAGGAAAATGCTTTAATTAGCCCACATCCCGGGAGAATAAAAACAGAACATCCAGAACGGCACAGTGTGTACTTCTTTGGACATTACGGAAATTAATGATGCCGCTGTAATGGCTGCTGCTCTTAATGGGCATTAAGTAAACATTGATGACACCGTGTGGTGAACAATTACCCTCGGGCCCTTTGTTTGAGGAGACCGATGCATCAGACCACCACCTCCACCTCCTCCTCCTCCTCCTCCTCCTCCTCCTCCTCCTCCTCCTACTATTTTCTCTTCCTGTTCTCTCTTCCCCTTTGCCCACAATAACGGAAATCAAAATCGAAAGCTTTGTTGAGTCAGTGAAGGAGATGTGCCACTCTCACATATGCTCAGGAAGGCATACGATGACATGGAACCTCTCCACAACACGTCTGTATTAGTTCTATTGAAAAGTTACATTTCCTGAACACATGGAAGATGGCTTAAGTTACTCCTGTGTATAAAGTGGGTAAAAGCAATCACCTTTGTGATTCCATTTCAACTTAATTCCATCCATCTTGCTCTCGGGGAAATTCTTGGGGGGAGTATATGTTCCCAACTCACTCTGTGTCCTGAGGCTAATCTCCTTCCGTATTCGATGGTGATATAGATTCAGGAAAAAATATATATATAGAAAAAACTTTCAATGCATATCTACAAACTGCTAGATCACGGTCACTCTTGCTACATTCCTGGATTTCACGGAAGCATTTCATCCCATGATGATTTCATTCACGAGCCTGACAACACTGAAGTGCTTTGACATCTGCATCAGAAAACGTGAAAGAGTTCGTCTGTTATGAGGCTTTCTTTTTCTGTGATATGAACGTGGTTGCGTGTGTGGGTTGCTTCGCACATCCGCGCAAGGGCCCCGTGAATTTTCTGCGCGTAGTGTACCACAGGGATCTGTCCCAGGCCCTTGCGTTTGTGCATACGAGGTGCCTCAGGAATATGTACTGGCGCCCTTGGCATTTGGCTTGTACAGGACCCCAGGGACAGGTATATCTCTCTTTGCTTTTCTGAATGTGTGGAGTGACCGCAGAGTTGCACACCAGGTCCCTTCCTTTGCATGCGGAGTGCCCCTGGGATGTATATACTTGGTCCTTGGCAATTTATGTCAACGAGCCGAGTTAAGTCTCTTTACTGACGATGCCTCGTGTCTCCGTGAGTGAGTGTTGAGCAACCCCATTCATCATGTCAGCACGCAGATGGACGCATTCATTCATCGGTTTGTAACACAGGCCAAGATTATTCCCAGACGTTCCTACGTAGGAAGGTTCTTAGGAACAGCAGTTCTCTGCCAGACATCGAAGGTTGACTGAGCTGGGCGAGACAGGAGGAATGTGTCGATACTGTCAGATCCGATGGCTTGCAGGCGACGAATCGTTACAGTGGATCTCCAGCTTCTTTAGTGTCCTGCTGAGAATGGTCTTCCTATGGACTGTGAGCCAGTACACACACTCCACAGGTGGACCAGTGCACACAGACCACAGGTCAGGCAGTACACAGGTGGGCCAGTGCACACAGGCCGCAGGTCAGGCAGTACACAGGTGGGTCAATGCACACAGACCACAGGTCAGGCAGTACACAGGTGGGCCAGGGCACACAGACCACAGGTCAGGCAGTACAGGCAGTACACATGTGGGCCAGTGCACACAGACCACAGGTCATCCAGTACAGGCAGTACACAGGTGGGCCAGTGAACATAGACCACAGGTCAGGCAGTATACATGTGGGCCAGTGCACACAGACCACAGGTCAGGCAGTACACAGGTGGGCCAGTATTGCACAGCTCCGACACAGCGGCCTGCACCATCGTGCAGTTGCAATTCAGGCATGATTGCCAGGCAGGGTGACGGTCTGTCATGCAGGTCCGCTTGGTCGATAGTCCGGCCTCGCGCCTCCTCCAGACCCCCCTGGGTTGTAGCTGACACCACCCCAGGGTTTTTGACACTCTAGGCTCACGTCAGGCACCCCGGGGACTGGAGCTGACGCTGTCCCAAGGGTTGTGACACCGTCATGCCCCTGGGGTTAAGTTTGTTTCATTAGACTGTTGCACTCTTCCTAGGGTATATCTAGCTAGTCAGCGTCTACACCTTCTGCAGCAGTGCTGACTGTATCCCACACTTCACACGTTCAACCCACGTCATAACAAGCATTATGTTGCGAACTCAGTCTCCTACGAACTCAGTCTCCTAGTACCTATATACAGAGCTATAAGACGTAAGGCACTCTTCAGAGGAGTCATACATTCAATCCAGTTATACATATGATAAGAATATCACTAGACATTCATCAGCCACCGTTACATTCTACCAATGTTTTGAATGATTCAAAGTTCGTCTTTGTAGTTCTACGGACGTGGGACGAACTTCCCGTAGGGGGTGTGGGTCGCAAGAATAAGTCCCTGTCAGCCGGGATGGGGGAGAGGCGATGTATACATGCTGAGGATAGGTTCACCCTTCTACCGCAGGCCGGGCCTTTCTGTACTGTGGCGTCAGAGGCGTTTTTCATATAGCCGGACTGGAGGAGAGTAGAGGGGGTTTACAGAGCTCGTAAGAAGCTCCGTGTAAACATGTTACTCGTGTCCGACCGTCCTAATCGGCGATCCTCCAAAAGGCAATAATGCACAAGTATATATATATATATATATATATATATATATATATATATATATATATATATATATATATATATATATATATATACCTGCTGCAAGATTTTATTCAGTGAGAGATTATAGATGCATGTGGTCATTAAATATGGAACACTGGAATTTTAGATTACAAGAAATGAACATTGTTGTTCTCGTTGTTAGGCTGGTATATATATATATATATATATATATATATATATATATATATATATATATATATATATATATATATAATATATATATATAATATATATATATAATATATATAAATATATATATAAATATATATATAAATATATATATAAATATATATATAAATATATATATAAATATATATATAAATATATATATAAATATATATATAAATATATATATAAATATATATATAAATATATATATAAATATATATATATATATATATATATATATATATATATATATATATATATATATATATATATATATATATATATATATATATATATATATATCTATATATATATCTATATATATATATATATATATATATATATATATATATATATATATATATATATATATATATATATATATATATATATATATATATCAGGACGTGCAGGTAGCGCTGAATGATACACACATCAAATACACATCAGGAACTTTTATTTTCCACAGGTGTTGGTGACAACACTGTGTAGTGTCGCTGGGGGAATGATCCATCGGCAGCGTCGAGCTGGCTTGGCGGCCTCAGCTGTCCAGGGACGTTTACATATTGCCAGCAAGTCGCGGGGCAGAGGCGGATCTGTGTCAAGACTTGTGTTTCGTGATTTAAAAACTCTGCCTCCTTCCTCCTCCTTCCTCCTCCTCCTCCTCCTCGATAGACTTTGTAGGGACGGTAAAACTTTAGAGGGGCGTGGATGGGGTTGGGGGGGAGTTAGGGTTTTTCCTGTAACGTTCTGGGTTTTGTAAGCTTGGGTACAGAAGAGCTTTTGTTAAGCCCTTGGGATTTCAGTCATTCTGGTGCGTTAGCGACGGTCGGCTGTAATTAGTCGAGGTACAGTGATGTGTTGGTGATGGTGGTGGTGATGGTGGTGGTGGTCAGGGCGCTGGATGGGTGATGGGGTGTTTAAATGGGGCGGGTGTGGTTGCATAGGTAAGGGCCTCTCTCTCACACCCCAGGAAACCCCCAGATTCCATTCTTCAGTCCGTCAGATCTTCAACAACTTCAAGCCTCCTCCCTCGTCATTCCTAGACTTTTTCCTCCCCAACATTCTCGCTGGCCTAGACCTTTTTCCTCCCCACAACTCCCCTCCCACCCCAGGCTCTCCTCTCCCCATCCCTCTTAATCCCCACACCAAAACTCCCTCTCTTCCCAACATCCTTACCACCCCAAGCCGTCTCCCTCTTCGACATCCCCACCAAATATCAGTGTCCTCTTTCTCCCCACATCCCCACGACCCCAGTGTCCCCACACCTGTGGTTCCCCTGCTCCCCTCACCACCTTCCCCGGCCCCAGCACCCGGCCAGTGTCATCACCCCACCCCAGCCATCCACCCACGAGACCCCCCTTCCAAAGCTGATGTTCGCTTCTTTCTTTTTTTTTCCCCTGCGTCGCCGGACCAGCTGAGTGTCAAGAGGACGCCTCGCTCTGACGTCTAGGAGAACGGATAACGTCGCGTCGCCTCCACGGATGAACATCGCTCCCGTAACTCCCACCTGAACCTCTTGCGTGCAACTCCGTGTCACAGGGGAACTGCCACCGAGTTCACCAACGTTCTAATTCCTAACACCAATGCCGTAACTCCCAGCTGTACCTTATGGTATGTAACCGCGTTATAGGCGACGGGTACAGACATCTTAGCCGGGTAGATCCCGAAACATTGACTGTAACCCTCTGCATGGAGTCTCCTGTCTGTAATGTCTTGTTACAGGGGAGCAGATACAGACATCCCAGCTTGGTAAATCCTGGGACATGGGCCATAATGCTTTGCCCGGTCCCATGTAATTGCCCCGAGGATTATCGTGTTATAATGCTCGAGCTGTGGAAAGCAGGAGTATGAGAGGAGGGGGACCTGGGCCCGGGCATGAATTGGAGGCATTATTGCCCTCTCCTCCTTCCCCTGCTGCTGCCGCTGCTGTTGCCGCCGCTGCTGCTCCTGCTGCTGCTCCTCCTCCTCCTCCTCCAAGAGCAATCGCTAGGGAGCAATAACCTCTGTGGTTGGTGTTAGACGAGATGTTGCCGGTGGTGTAATAACGCGCCAGATCCCGACCATACACGGCCCGTGTGTAGAGGGTGAGAGGTAGGTTGGAGTCTCTCTCTCTCTCTCTCTCTCTCTCTCTCTCTCTCTCTCTCTCTCTCTCTCTCTCTCTCTCTCTCTCTCTCTGCTCTCATCATTCAGGACCCAAATAAGATCAATTCAAGCTTTCCAAGACTAATCATACCTTGTCTTGTCTTTCCAGGTAAGGTGCAGGCAGTACAGTGGTGTAGTAAGCCTGGTAACAGGTTCCCCCCCCCCCCCCCTCAAGTGCTGCTGCCACTCAGCGTGAACTGGTGAGTAATATGATTACTGTTGTTGGCTCACAGGTGAGTCTTGCAGGTGTGGTGCTTTTGGCTCACAGGTGAGTCTTACAGCTGTTTTTTGGCTCACTGGTGAGTCTTACAGCTGTTCTTTGGCTCACAGGTGAGTCTTACAGCTATTCTTTGGCTCACAGGTGAGTCTTACAGCTGTTGCTTGGCTCACAGGTGAGTCTTACAGCTGTTGCTTGGCTCACAGGTAAGTCTTACAGCTGTTGTTTGGCTCACAGGTAAGTCTTACAGCTGTTGTTTGGCTCACAGGTGAGTCTCGCAGCTGTTGTTGGCTCAGGGATAATTCGTATAGCTGTTGTTAGCTCACAACCTTCGCTACACCAAAGTCTGTATGATGGAAGCCTTCGTTGTCAGGCAGGAAAACCAGTAAGGTCAGGGATCTCAGTGACCCTCAGTGCCCAGTCATTTATATTACGCTAACAAAAGCAAAACAGTATAAAAGAAAAATAATATTAACACCACTGTAATCGAATTCAGTCAACAAGATCAGGTTTCATTTGGAAATCCCTAACGTTTCGCGGGTCATGCTTCGAGACTCGTGAACAGTGACAGAGCAACAGGTATCACAGTCCAGTTTGGTCCAGTGACGCAAAACAAGGTGACATGGGGGGGAGTGTGACTCGAGGAAGCAGCAAGGTCAAGACTCTCAAGTCATAAACCTAACCCAAGTAAGAGCGCAGAGTCGGGAGTGTGTCTTGGTCTGCTGCCAGCCTTGAATGCGTTCAAATACTCTAGTTGTTCGCCTCGTCTGCTTCCGTGCGACATTTTCAGGAAAGAGAAGTTTACGATAGAGGAATAGTTTTTCACTGGTGATGTCAGCCATCTGGGTCACCGGGGTGGAAGCTTTACCAGCCCAGTGGCGGAGGCAAGTGTTTCCGTGTTGCTGGCTAACGAAGGTGAGGTAGGGCAGGGGGTTATTAGGACCAACTGGGGCTTGTGGTTCACACCGTGACGACCAGCAAGGAGGTGGAGGGCACTTCCCGTTCTACCCATTGTGACGTGGGACCATCCATGTGGTTATGGTTTTTTTTTTTTTTTTTTTGCTTTTTCTTTTTTTTAAAAGATGCAATCTAGTGTGAGGGGAGGCCAGCCGGGTGATCGTAAGGCTGCACATAAGACGGGTGAGCTAAGGCCTTCAACCACGAGACCTACACACCTGACTCGCTCGACCCACACCTGAATATTCAGGGAGGGAGAGAGAGAGAGAGAGAGAGAGAGAGAGAGAGAGAGAGAGAGAGAGAGAGAGAGAGAGAGAGAGAGAGAGAGAGAATAATGGAAGCTCGTACTGGTGGTTTGGGAAGGTTGCCCGAGGCGCCAGCTTCCCCATTTTCGCAAGTTACGTCGAAAAGGGAAAAAAAAATATTTTTCGGGCGTCGCGTTGCGTTTGGGAAAGAGTTTGGAACGATCCGTCATCCGTTACGAGTGACGTACGTCCCCTGGTCGGGGAGCCGACGCCAGCGAGATCCCCCAATGCCCACTTTGTCCCACGGTGTCCCCGCTCCTTCTCGCCTCCGTCTTAACACGGCTGTCAACTTGGCTTCACTGGAAAGGTGGCCTTCAAAGCATTTGAAATTCTACGACGCCCAAGTTTTCAGGAGAGAGTTAGGGTTTTAGATTCAAAGGCGCTTAACAGAGTTTCCCGTCGTCCATTAGGAGCCCCGTGCAATATTAACTGATGCCGAAGGTTTCCACTTAAGATGACAAAAAAGCTTTTGTAGTTGGATGTTCCTGTAAGGTTTTCAGCCATCCTTCTTTCCCTCCGGCACCATTCCACTCTTGTAGCCACCTGTCCTCATCCATTCTCACTAGTTTCCCTGCACGTACCTGGTCTCCTCCACGCTCTGGTCTCTTCCACTTACAATGCTACCTCCATATACCCAGCCACTTCAATGTTGTTTACTCCCCCCTCCACGAACTAGGCTTTTCCCACACATCAGGCTCACACGGCACGCCACGACACAAGTATGCCCTCTCATCACACCCGACTTTCTCCTCACACCAGACCCTCTCCACACACAAGAACCTGCTCACACACTAGGCCCACTCCAAACACCAGACCCTCTCCACGCACTAGAACCTGCTCACACACTAGACCCACTCCACACACTAGACCCTCTCCACACACCAGAACCTCCTCACACACTAGACCCACTCCACACACCAGACCCTCTCCACGCACTAGAACCTGCTCACACACTATACCAACTCCACACGCTAGACCCTCTCCACGCACAAGAACCTGCTCACACACTAGACCCACTCCACACACCAGACCCTCTCCACACTCTAGAGCCTGTTCACACGCTAGACCCTCACCACATACTAGTTCCTCTCCATGTCATCAGCAACGTTTATACCATCCACGTATCATGCTGACAGACAGACAGAGGATCGTCGAGCGTTAGAGAAATAATTACCCTGGCTGTGTGTCCTGTAGTTGAGGGTGAGCAGTCATTATCCAGTTTGTTGGACCTTTTCCATCACCCTCAGCATGAGTGACCCAGTCATTCTTTTTTCTCTCTCTCGTCATATTTGATGACGAGAACTAATGTTGTTTTCCTCATCGT
>NC_092242.1:7849364-7886864 GCF_036320965.1 Panulirus ornatus
ACCGCTCGAGGACAAATAGCGTATCAGGGGAGGTCTTGTGCCTGGAGATCAGAGCAAATAATGCCTTGCCAGAGGAGAACTTGTGGGCTGTGCCTTGCTGGTGAAGGTAGGGTTTGGTGAGGTGGTTTACGAAGGATAAGGGTTTAGTCTTTTTTTTCACTGTTTGAGTGGTGGTTTATAACGACTGGATTGTCATGTGGAAGGAGTAGTTGAGCAGTTGTGAGTGTGTCTGGTGGCCCGGTGAATTGAGGTTAATGAGGGAGTGGTTAAGGGAAGGGAGGTGTTTCCATAGGAGGAGGTTGTTGTGGTTGTGTTTGTCCTTACGTGGTTGTCAAGCGTGTGTGGTGCTGTGTTGAGCGTGGTAGTTTAGTGGCCAAGGTGCTGTGATGTGGCAGTTTGGTAGTTGTGGTACAGTGAGGTGGCAGTTTGGTAGGTACTCCTTTGTTTGAGCACGACTGTTGACCACGAGTGTACGACCCTTCCCTGTGATGTCGTGGCCTTCGAAGAATTAACCCATATCACGAGCCTGATAGAAATAAGGTCATCAGTTTCCTGTGTTAAATGAATTTGGACTTATATTGAGGCGAGGTTATCATTGAATAAACCAGTGTTTTACGAGTGCGTGGCCGTGTGTGTGTGTGTGTGTGTGTGTGTGTGTGTGTGTGTGTGTGTGTGTGTGTGTGTGTAGTGTATGTGTGTGTGTGTGTCTTGTGAGGGAGGAAGGGAGCGTGGCTACTGGTGGAGGCCCCGGACGAGACTGGGGACCCAAGTGGATTAGGCTGATGGATACACAGCTCAGCAGGGACCTGGTGTCCTTACCCGACCTCGCAACTCACCGCTGCTGGGAAAGCATTCGACTACGTCTCTGAGATGAAAATACAGTTACTGGCAGAGTAAAGAAAATACTCGAACAAAAGTACTGAGTCTTGGAGACGTTTGAGTGAATGTAGTCGTTATACGAACTCCTTAAAGTGAAAGCAGAACCGTAAAACGATCGGCTTGAGTAGAGTAGCACCGTGTTGCTGTTACTTACCACCAGAGCTGTGCTCCTCTCTCTCTCTCTCTCTCTCTCTCTCTCTCTCTCTCTCTCTCTCTCTCTCTCTCTCTCTCTCTCTCTCTCTCTCTCTCTCTCTCTCTCTCTCCTCCGAGAGCTTCTTCTACTCTTCCTTCGCCAGGCACTTCTCCAGCTTCTTCTGGAACCCATCCTTTTCTTCTCCACAGGAGCCTCCTTTTCATACCTCTCCTCCCCTCCCCCCCCCCCTCATCAAGGGAACCTCCTATTCTCCTCTCCCACCACTTCATGGGGGAGGGTGAAGCTCCTCTTCTCTAACCTCCTCTCCACTCAACCTGAAGTCTTCTTTCCCACTCTTGCAACAGTACCCTCAGTCACTCCCCGTAGGCCCTTCCCTTTCTCATTCCCTCCCGCAAGCTCCTTACCTCTCCCCATCCCATCCCGTTACCTCCTTTTCTTTCTCTTCCTGTATCCTCGTCTCCCATCTCTCCCCCGTCCCATCTCCTCTTGCCTCCCCTTCAGTCGTAGCTATCTCCCTCGAACCACCAGTCTTACATCTTTTCCTTTTCCTCTCTCTCTCTCTCTCTCTCTCTCTCTCTCTCTCTCTCTCTCTCTCTCTCTCTCTCTCTCTCTCTCTCTCTCTCTCTCTCTCTCCTAGGGGGAGCGTTCGCCTGGGTAACCTGCGAACTTTCACCACTCACAAACCCTTCGTTCCACTCGGCCGGTACACTCCACATGCCCGTACAACAGCTGTATCAGCGCTCTTGTCCTCGACACGAATGGAAAATAAAAAAAAAGATTTTTGCCCGTCCCAGAGGGGAGGATATCCCCGAGGCGCGGGAGATAAGGAGAGAGAAGAGAGAGAGAGAGAGAGAGAGAGAGAGAGAGAGAGAGAGAGAGAGAGAGAGCAGAGGAACGCCACTCGAGACGATACGGGTGGCGATAACGTCACCTGACAGGACACGAGGGTCTCTTGTCCCGCCCGAGGGGCGCCGTGACCGAGGGGAGGATAAGGGCAGCGTGGCAGGGGAGGAGAACGGCGGGCTACTGGTGGGGGAGAGGGAGGCCAGGACTACTGGTGGGGAGAGGGAGGCCAGGACCACTGGTGGGGAGAGAGAGAGAGAGAGAGAGAGAGAGAGAGAGAGAGAGAGAGAGAGAGAGAGAGAGAGAGCAGCTAGTTTTAACCTTCATACAAACTCTGGTTTCGCCAGACTCCGGTTTCGCCAGACTTAGGTTCGTCAGTTTTAGGTTCGTCAGACTCAGGGTCGTCGATGTATTTCCATCTGTGTCCCAGGGTACAACAGTCCGTACTCGGCCATCACACACACAGAGTTGTACCATTTTATCATTCCAGCTTTGTTTTCAGGTCTCGTGTCCACCTTTGATGGTAACTTTTGACTCCGATGCAGCAGCTGTTATCCTCATACTGGCTCACGGACCACAGGCTGGGGGTTAAATTGTTACAGGTCATCCAGCGTGATCTTTGACCTTCCCGCGCCCCCTTCCCACAACCCCAGATCCCCCCCAGAGTCTCACTACCTCACAAGGTCGACGAAGGTCAGGACACGGTGTTGTGAGCAGACGGGTAGCGATGAAGCTGTTGTACCTACCAGGCGATTATGACATCTTTGAGCACGACGGTACGACCTTTGAGCACGACGATACGACCCTTGATCACGACAATACGACCCTTTGAGCACGACAATACGACCCTTTGAGCACGAGTACACGATCCTTGAGCACGACTTTACGTAACCTTTGAGTACGACTTTACGTAACCTTTGAGCACGACGGTACGTAACCCTTGAGCACGACGGTACGTAACCCTTGAGCATGACGGTACGTAACCCGTTAGGTACGATGTTCCAGGCCTTTAACGTTGCCTGGAATGGCAACGTTGCTGTGGCAAGCGCCCCGCGTCCCCCATGGCATAATGGCACTCCATGGCAAATTACGTGGGAGCTTATGTGGAAGGAATCAGCCCTGACGTGTCATGGTGTTACATGTATCATGCACATGCATATCACCGTCGCCCTGAAAACGCATTACCACTGGTTAATGTCAATGAAATATGACGGATGCAACACGCTAATGTTCACAGGAATGCGTGGTCCTAAGGGAAGATTTTTTGGGGAAGGTGTCTAGCCCTAAAAGGGATCAGATGGTTGGATTGTTATTTAGGTGTTTAGGCCAGTCAGCTGCCAGGGTCATTAAGGCCATAGTATAACCATAATGATAAAAATCTTTTAATATCTATCCTGTTTTAGGGGTCAAGATGATTCTAAGACCACGCGCTGTGCAGGTTGCACAATGGGGATTGGATTAATTCCTATCAGGTCTCGTTTTGATCGACTTAAGATTAGACACAATTTCGGTTTCATCGACGTCAGATTATATGTGGTCTCGGTTCAATCGACTCAGGACTAAATGTAATTCAGGGTCGACTGACTTAGGAGATGGTATGAATTCCTCTCTCCCGACTCAGGGGCGAATTGAAACACGCTCAGTGATATTTACAACACAATAGTCAGTAGCGGGAGAGGTGTGGACACAAGACACCAGGGTCAGCGTGGAATCAATCAGTGCGGCAACACACCACAATGTGAGAGGCAGGCGACTGATCGCCCCAAGTGTGTCACCGCCGGAAAAGTTGGTGTCGCCACAGCTAGGCGGGGGCAAGGTTGGTGTGATCCCTGGGCAGGCGGGACGTCCTAGGGGAAGTGGCAGCAAGTGGCAGCAGCAGCAGCAACTCTTCCTTCCCGGGACAGCGACAGCGGCCAAGTGTGTGTGTGTGTGTGTGTGTGTGTGTGTGTGTGTGTGTGTGTGTGAAGTTAGAAACATTTCCCACAGGTTGCCTTGTGTGGGAGGTGGTAGGGAAGGAGGGATTCTTACAGCCTGTACCTTAATGTGGTTCAGTCGCGTATGGAAACTGACCTCAGGCGAGGTTTGGTATCATCGTCAGGGAAAAAAATGCTGAACTAGTTCCTCAGCCAGATTGCGCTGCCCGTGTCGCAGCCTCGACGCTGCACGAGCCCCATAAAAACGGGTCCTGGGGGTTAGGTAATGAAGATATGTTCCTCCCACCTCTCCAACGTCTCGGACACCCACGCAACATACCAGAAAGACCCTTCACTTACCCAAGGTATAATGCTCCATCCTTGAAGGCTCAAATCATTGACTCCTCTGTTTTCTACACTCATGCACAACACCACTGCATCTCATTGACCTGCGGAACCACCCAGTGGACGTGGCAGGCTTCCCGAGCGCTGCGGTACTCCTGTAGAAGAAGATCCTAGGTCAGGTAAGGTATTCAGAAGACATGGGTGAGATAGCTAAATGATTCACATATGTTTCTGTGGTCCGGAACAAGACACCCTACATATGGCTTTCGATAGATGACGACCGCTAGGAAGATGACGAAGATATGATGTCAGGTAAAGGCAGATGAAGCGACACACGGCTCCAAGTATCGGAAAGCCTGGGAGATACACTGCATACTTTTATCACACCAGTGATGCTGGTGTGTATCACCACCGCACTGATATGTTGATGAGGCCTTGATTGGCTACGCGTTCTCCTTGCTTCATACCCTTCACTTGAGGGCTTGACGTGCCAGCCAGCCGTTTCTGACCACAACAACGGCTCTCTGTCTGTCTCTGGCTCGGAAAACAAGCGTTTCTGACAACAACTATTTTGAGTTTTCGGTCGGCTTTGTGAAGCTGAGGGGGGATTATGCCCCATGCGTGTGGAGGTGCAGTACATTGGAAGCCTCTTGTTCCCGTCGCCTCTGGTGGCTTAGAGGAATAACCCCTTTTTTCGAACCTTGGGTTCGACTCTTTGAGATGTGGCGCGCATGAAGCATGATGGCCTGGGTTTTCCACCCCATGGGCCTTGCGTTATAAGCCGAGCCCCCGAGCTCCCGGTACATTATGGAAGATAAAAGCTTGTGCACAGACTAAGCTGATGACTGCTCGACCATCAGCTTAATAATTCACAGTTTGGCTTTCGTTGGCATTGAAGTACGTCCAGCCGGTGTTGACAGTGAAGGTGACCTGGCCATATCCGTGGGACGGAGAATGAAAGGTGCAAGGAACAGAGAGTGAAGGTGACCTGGCCATGTCCTAGGAACAGAGAGTGAAGGTGACCTGGCCATGTCCTAGGAACAGACTGTGAAGATGACTTGACCATATCCTAGGAACAGACAGTGAAGGTGACTTGACCATATCCTAGGAACAGACAGTGAAGGTGACTTGGCCATATCCTAGGAACAGACAGTGAAGGTGACCTGGCCATGCCCTAGGAACAGTGAAGGTGACCTGGCCATATCCTAGGAACAGACAGTGAAGGTGACTTGACCACATCCTAGGAACAGACAGTGAAGGTGACCTGGCCATATCCTAGGAACAGACAGTGAAGGTGACCTGGCCATATCCTAGGAACAGACTGTGAAGGTGACCTGGCCATATCCTAGGAACAAACAGTGAAGGTGACCTGGCCATATCCTAGGAACAGACAGTGAAGGTGACCTGGCCATATCCTAGGAACAGAGAGAGAAGGTGACCTGGCCAGTAATACGGCCATAATGCGCTTACCAACATCGACTTACAGTGGCGAATACTTGACTATATTCTTAACTTCATGTAGCAAAGCTTTCTCGTTGATGTCATCATCAGACATTTACAAATATCTCTCTGTTTCTCGTCGTGTAAACTTGTAAGATAACATAAACATTCGACGAATATATATATATATATATATATATATATATATATATAGGTCTAAATTACATCTCTTTTCTGGTAATGACGCTTAATGGCCGCAAATTATCCAGACAAATTGCCTGTATCGACCGTAATGATACAGTGTAGTTTTCACCAGAATATATATATATATATATATATATATATATATATATATATATATATATATATATATATACACTAACGTGATGATCTGAAGTCCCGGGCGGCGTCAGCTGGTAGGCGGAGCCTCTGGTTAATGTTTATGTCTGTGACGTCATCGTCCCGTGGTCGAACCCTCATGCTTAGCAGGTCAGGGTCAGTGCGGCCCACTGGCTGACCCAGGGATGATATCGGGTCCTGCGGTGTTGCTCTGCTCTCTCTCTCTCTCTCTCTCTCTCTCTCTCTCTCTCTCTCTCTCTCTCTCTCTCTCTCTCTCTCTCTCTCTCTCTCTCTCTCGTCCCGTACAAATATCTCTCGGGTTTGTGCGCTCCGTTACGGTGCACAGGCAGGTGCCGTGACCCTGTCGGGCAGGCCAGGTCAGGTCAGGTCAGGACCCGAGGGCTCCGGACGTGACGACACATGTCACCACCGTTAAGTAACACAACAAGCCAGCCAGGGTTGTGTTGAAGCGAGTGTTGGCATGTCTTAAGGGACGAGGTAGTGAAACCCAGGTGGGTTGGACCGTAGACTTCCGCGGTCGACGCCAAGGTCGGTGAAATTTTGGCGTTTGAAACGACGACGCGTCGCTCCTTTTATAGAGCCGTGCGTCCCTCACGATGTCGTGGGTAGGAGGAGGTAGAAGTCGTTTATCCGTCGTGGACGCCGGGAATGAGATGATGGATGATGACCTGGATGACCCTTTTCCGGGGGGGTGAAAAGTGGGTGTGGGGGTGTGTGGGGGGGTCATTGAACTCGCCCACACATCTTTTGTCACGTGATATCGTCACTCAGGACTGGACGTGAATTTCCAGCCCGTAACGTTAGTCTGCATAAAAGAAAATATACCGTGGGTATGGCCGCCGGCCACGCACCTTGCTGCATGGGAGCCAATCACGCGGCGTCAGCTGGGGAGACTGGGGAATGTTATGCGCCTTCAAGGGGACTGCGAGACGGACCGATAACGCTCGATCACGGGGACCGTCGGGGAATTTCCGTATAATCCTCGGTCACGGGCACAGCGGGAACTTTGGCAGTAATGCTCGGTAAGGGGATTGTAAGTAAGTCGCCCGAGACAAGTATGATGTTATGTAAAATATTTAGTGACAAACATATGATTATGTACGTAATTAATGTATGATTATGTACGTAATTAATATATGATTATGTACGTAATTAATATATGATTATGTACGTAATTAATATATGATTATGTACGTAATTAATGTATGATTATGTACGTAATTAATGGTTAATAGAACGTCGTTGGTGATGAGACATTATGATGCGCGTATCATGAATGTTTACGTGTGTTCAGCATATGTATAAATGACAAGTAGAGAACCAGTACGCGGGTGTGGCAAGTAGAGACCGGTAAAAAGGCGTGGCATGCCAGGAGCCAGTACACACAGGTGTGGCTGGGGGCCAGCCCGACTCCGTAGGCGGGTCTGTGCAAGTACACACACACACACACACACACACACACACACACACACACACACACACACACACACACACACAGCTGCACTGAGATAGATGTACCTCATTTGGTAACAGGGTTGGCAGGATAGACCTGTGATTTACTCTGGCTTTAGTTTTGAAATCAGAAGAATTCAGGAAAACTTCAGAATTAGTTTAGTAACAGTAGTACAGGACATGATGCGTCTGGCAGTATGTGGTCTGTGTCAGTCAGAGCATTTCATCTGTTGGTGATACGTGAACGAAAAGAAAATACACAATATTCTCCAGGCTTAAACCTGCGAAAATTTATTGATGAATGATAACCAGGATCGATAACGTAAGGAAGGGAATGATGAATGATAATTAGGATCGATAACGTAAGGAAGGGAAAGATGATGTTATGCCACGGGAGTGCAGGAGAAGGTAAGGTGGGAATTCATAGTCCTTCATTACTAAGCGTAGGAGTTGAGCTTAAGCTTTGAGCACGATGGTACGACCCATGGGTTCATATGGCGGTCAGTGTGGCCTCTTTCTGAATGACGCTTAAAGGTCAGGTCAAAGGTCATGAGTCATCATAGTCCAAGGGTCTTACAGACGTACCATAAGGTTGTGCTTAGGGGGTCTTGCCTTCGTACTCAAGGGTCGTACCGTCGTATTCAAGGGTCGTACCGTCGTACTCAAGGGTCGTACCGTCGTACTCAAGGGTCGTACCGTCGTACTCAAGGGTCTTACCGTCGTACCTCATGTGTTCAGATTGTAGACTCCCCAGACGACCAGCTGTGGCACCTTCCCTCACCCACGACCCTCCCCCTCACCACACACCCCCTTCCAGTACACTTCCCTAAAAATGAACTTACCATTGAACTTGGCCCCGGGCGAAAAGTGCCATTGAACTTGGCCCCAGGGAGAAAGGTAGCAATGAACTTGGCACTGAATGTTTTTCTCCCTTCCTCCCGCCGCCGCCACCCCCCACGACCTCCTCCTCCTCCTCCTCCCCAACACTTGAGGTGAAGTGTGGGGAGTAAGAGGGGAGAGTCGAGGTACTACACACGCCGCGCCCTCCCTCCCCAGGTGAAGGACTGCAGTGCGGTACACACCCTGGTAACGATCAGTCTTGTCATGTCCACACGGCTCCCCGGCTTTAACCCCCTCCTCCACCTCCCCTCCCCCCCCCTGGCAACGTTGTCATGCTTGTTACAGGCTCGTCACACCCCCTCCCCCCCCCTCCCCTCTCCTCCTCCTCCTCCTCCTCCTCCTCCTCCTCCTCCTCTTCCTCCTCCTCCAGGTAATGTTGTCTTGGAGGGGTTCATCTCTACCCGTCTTAAGGCGGCGTTGCCATGTTGCAGGTCCATTTTCTTACCCTCAAGGCAGCGTTGCCGCCACGTTGGCCACATCTTGGTTTCCCTTTTCTAAGTCGGTCATACTCGAGGGTCGTACCGTCGTGCTCAAGGGTCGTGCCATCGTGCTCAGCGGTCATACCGTCGTGCTCAAGGGTCGTACTGTCATGGTCATTGGTCGTACTATCGTGTTCAGTGGTCGTACCGTCGTCCTCAGTGGTCGTGCCGTCGTCCTCAGTGGTCGTGCCGTCGTCCTCAGTGGTCGTACCGTCGTCCTCAGTGGTCGTACCGTCGTCCTCCGTGGTCGTACCGTCATGCTCAGTGGTCGTACCGTCATGCTCAGTGGTCGGACCGTCGTGCTCGAGGAGGCAAATTTGCCCAAGAAACAGACAGAGGATCGAGTTGACAGATACGCCACCAGGGAATAGACAGAAACAGATTAATTAACCTGGTGTAATGGTAGACCAGCAGCACATAAACAAACCCACAGACAGACTGCGCGGAAGAAAATGGACAGACGTTCATGCAGGCACACTTATATAAATGGAAAATAAACATTGATGCAAAATATAGTGGAAGGTCCTCCATTTAGATCAGACAGAAACAAATTTTAGAGAATTCCGGGTTCTAGGTTGGCATTCAAGATGACTTTTCTCCGACTCTTATAACAATTCTCACATGGAATTACCTGAAATTCTTATACAAGAATTCGCCACTCCGTTTTCTGCTATTCTCCTGTACAAACTCTTGAGACCATTTTCCATAGTTCTTCACGCCGTTTTCTGTATAACTCTTATGCAGTCTGATCGTTGTATGTAATGGTCATACACGAAGTCTACGGAACCATTTTCTGTATCTCATAGACGAATTCCTCTTCCCATTTTCTGTTTCCTAAGACACGATTTTCCTCGGACTATTTTCACGCATAGCTATTACATTCTTCCTCTTTCATTCCCAGGATACACCTGGTTGTTACACACCCTCTCCCACACACACATCCTAGGTGTAGACTTGACCAGGGAGACCTAGGTATAGATGTGTAACGAGCACAGGGTGTAGCTGTGTGTGTGTGGGTGTTATGCGTCTGTGTTTCTGCAAGACTTGGGAGTCGCGTTCCGGACCTGCGCAGACCTGCTGTGGTGACCTGTGACCTACTGGCAGGACCGGGAGGCGGCGGCTCTGCCACGGGTAGTATACGTGTACGAACGTGTGTACAAACGTGTTTACAGACATGTGTACAGACATGTGTACAAACGTGTGTACAAGGGTGTGTACGAACTTGGATGATCAATAGAATATCGTAACTGCCTTAGAACGCACACACACACACACACACACACACACACACACACACACACACACACACACACACACACACACACAAACAAACAGATTCAGGGAAAGGAGTTCTTCTCAGAGACCCTGTTGTACTGATATGAGAGAACGGGTTCTGTTTTACACAAGAAAGAAGTATGGGTGAATTGTATGGGTCTGGATGACCAGATTTTAACACTATACCATATACGAGGTTGGTAGAGAAACTGGATTTCTTTATCTCAGGCAGGACTTAGGGTACGACTTTCTCAAGTGGATGGACCATTGCCTCAGTGGGAAGGAAGGAAAGGATGCATTGGATGTCATTGGAACCTTCTCCATCTGGGTTGAGGTCACCAGTGGCGTGCCACAGGTTCACTCCCGGGCGCCATCGCTCCTCTTGATCTGTGTGAATCACTCGCCAGAGAGTTATTAGACTCGTGCCTGAATATATTTGCAGATGGTGCCAGGTCATGAGGGAAATAAAGGAGAAAAATTGCACTGGTGTACAGGGGGATGGGAAGGAGGGGTTGGATGTAGACAAACGCCAGAGCTGGTTTGAAACATGGTTGATGAAATTTAGCGTAGGTACATACAAAGCAATGAGGATGGAATTCAGTGAAAGAAGACTTCAGTATGAATAATGTATAGCAGGAATGAAGCTGCAGGAACGTGTGTGTGTGTGTGTGTGTGTGTGTGTGTGTGTGTGTGTGTGTGTGTGTGTGTGTGTAGTGGGACTTGGAAATCGACGTGGTTCTTAAACTTGTCGCCATAACCCGTGTTGGTAAAGGAGAGGGAAATACTTATCTACAGATAATAGAAAATGAATTCAGGTCCAGGTAGAAAATGAAATAGCAAGCTGTTCAGGTCTTACATGAGGCCAGAACTAGAAATGTGCTACTCAGGTTTGGTCAACACACTTATACTGAAGAAATATGAGAGAAGGTCCAGTGGAGGGCAACCAAGATGGTACGAGAATTACGAGAGTTGAGTGACATGGAAGAGAGGGGAGTAAAGGGTGACTTGATCACGACCTTTCATGTTTTGAACGAGTTTGATGACATTTACAGTGACCACTTCCTGAAAAGATGCATAGTTGCACAGCAACCAGAGGCTGTAACCTGAAATGAGGCGAGAAACTTATCAGAAAAGATGGAGAGAAATACTTATATGGTAAGAGCGTTGTGGATGAGTGGAATATAGTGTGCGCTGAAACTGTGAGTGTTGACAGAGGTTTGGAATGTAGTCTGATAGTGGAGGTAGTCCCAAGACTGTGGGACTTCCTCCCCATAGAGTACAAATAGGTAATGGAGACAAATATATATATATATATATATATATATATATATATATATATATATATATATATATATATATATATATATATATATATATATTACAGTATTAAGATGTCTTTGCCTGTACTCACAGGTACCTCTATTGAGATATCTTACAATATTCCCAAAAGCAGGAGTGAAAGAGGACCGGGCGACCTTCCTCTTCACATAAGTTTCCACGGAGAACATACCACGAGAGGGGAAAGGCCCTCTTTGAATTTACATATTCATGACGTGGATGGCCCCTTGCACCCGGGGCAAATTTCCGGTAATCAAAGTGCACTTGAAGTTGGTTGGTGTTGGCGCTTGAGGGCCTGAATAATGTACACCACCTCAGTCGTCTCTGTGTTGACTCCACAGTCTTGTCCCTCCTCTTCTATGTCCTCACACTGGCGTAAAATGGAGTTGTTTTTTTTCTTTTACCATTTACAAATGTCGTTACAAATGTCAGTGTTTGTGTGTGTGTGTGTGTGTGTGTGTGTGTGTGTGTGTGTGTGTGTGTGTGTGTGTGTGTGTTTCTGTGTATTTAAGAGAGGCAGGAATGTATTTGTAGGCTACAGAGTAATTGTGTTTACAAGTGAATGAATGGGTGAGTGTTTTACGTCACCACTGGTGGTCATGTTGTACACCAGGTTGTGTTTACTGTAGCCTCTGGTGTCTGTTTGCAGTCCCTCAGATCAATGTTCTTTCTCTGATTCATTTTCAAAATGTTATTAGAGTCCACTGTGGAAGAGCTCTGGGTGCAGTTGTGATGGTTTGGTGAGGTGTATTGTAAACAAGGCTATGTTTACAAGAGCGCTTATAATTTTCTTGTGTTATAGAGGAGTTGATGATTATGTTCAAGGCAAGGTCAACTAGTGGGCAGTCAAGACCTGGGTTAATTCCCTGATGACCCAACTAGTCTCGTGAGAGAGAGAGAGAGAGAGAGAGAGAGAGAGAGAGAGAGAGAGAGAGAGAGAGAGAGAGAGAGAGAGAGAGGATCAGGTAGATAACGATGGTGTGTCGGACGGCCGGAGAGTCGGGCTCAATTCTCAGTGCTGTGTTGATGACTTCGTTATCCTGTGTAGCCCTTCACGCCTTTAGGTGAGACGGCTTATACACAATATATATATATATATATACGTGTGTGTGTGTGTGTATATATGTCTTTGTGTAGAATACGACACAGGTTCTGTAGGTGTTGTAAGTTGTATACCATAGCCACTTACGCGTCCTCGCCCTAGCTCGCCTGTAGAGGTGAGGGGGAAGCCAGACAATTGGGATTAATCTGGATTAATCTGAAGGCTCAACCGTGGTAATGGTGTGGTCGGTAGCGGCCGGCGTGCGTGTGGGGGGGAGGAAGGGCTCAGTGCTATGGAGCCTGGTTGGCTCATGGATGCGGCAGGAGTGATCCAAGGCGACCGTTTGATTGTTACGTGTCGCATACATCATGGACGTGGGGTAGACTTCTTATTTTCTTCTTTTTTTCTTTAATGGCTGGGGAGGTGTCGCTCAGCGTCGTCTGCTGTGTGTAGAGAGAGAGGGGATGGCAAGGTTACTGAGTGATGTGAGGTCTTACCGTACCTGACCTGCTGAGTTGGTGTTACTGTGTGTGTGTGTGTGTGTGTGTGTGTGTGTGTGTGTGTGTGTGTGTGTGTGTGTGTTTACCGAAGCTGCAGACGATTAGAAGTCAAGTGGTGGAGAGAGAGAGAGAGAGAGAGAGAGAGAGAGAGAGAGAGAGAGAGAGAGAGAGAGAGAGAGAGAGAGAGAGAGAGAGAGAGGCGTCAGGAGGTTTAGGTCAGCTGCGTCTTCGTTAGTTGTTCATGGTGATTATCCTCATGACTACACACACACACACACACACACACACACACACACACACATGTGGGCCTTGAGAAAGGAGGTGAAGCGAGAAGGGGAGGTCGAAGGGTCACCCTCGGCCAAGTGAAGATAGACGTGCATAGTGACGGTGGACTGGTTGAGACTCTGATGTTACTCTCGAACGTTACGAAATGTTCACTCCTCCTCCGCCTCCCCAAGGTACCGTTATGTAACACAGAACATCTTGCGTGTATGAGCCTGATTTTGACCAGGTTTCTGAAATATGACACGAAACCAGATTTTGTAACAAGTGTTGTTATATATATATATATATATATATATATATATATATATATATATATATATATATGTATTTTTATTTTTGTGTGTGTGTGGGAGGTTTCTGACTGGCAGTGGGCAACCCGGTGTTTGTTTTCGTTGTGTCGTGTTTCAGCGGCCTTCCTGAATGACAGAATGAAAGGTCTTTGTGTGTGTGTTATTACATGGTCGGCTGGTGTCGAATATATACATATATACATATACAACATGCAAATTGGCAGAACGTGAGTTTTGATATTGTGTGCGTGTGTGTGTGTGTGTGTGTGTGTGTGTGTGTGTGTGTGTGTGTGTGTGTGTGTGTGTCTGTGTATTGTACAGCAGTATGACTCGTGTTTTGTGAGTTTTGATGACGCTGCACATGATTTTCATTGGTAAGACGCCGACCAGTCTTCCTTGATATGATACTCGCCCCCCTCCCTCACCCAAGGCGTTTCAGTTCACCCCCACCCACGATCCAGAGTCATCATACATCCTGTTCCTTGGTAACCTAACCCACCCTGTATACCTCTGCATGGTACTGTAACCCTCCCATGTAACCCCACATCATGGTACATGAAGCGGTGCTATGGCCTCACCACCCAAGTCCCATGGCAATTTTAAGGTATGGCCTGGCATAACCCATCGCCCCATACCATCGTAACTTCTGTGGCCCTAGCACCGTAACTCATCCCCCTTTACTCCTTTGACGCACCGTAACTCCTCATTTTATAGGGTCTTAACCCTTCCTTCCCGTAACATTAAAAACAACCCCAAGACCCATGGGAGATTTGAATCCCATCCACGTGGCGTTTCAGTCCCCTTCTCTCCATAGCATTATAGACTTTACTCTCCGTATGATTGTATCTTGTCTCAGCCCACAGTGCTGAGGTTGTGGATGATGACGGTGCTGAAGCGGGACCCTGAAGAGGTGATGGTGACTTTTGAGGGTGACGATGGTGAATGCCACGGGACGATGGTGGTTGTGATGAAAGCGTGGATGATGAGATTGGTTTAGGAGTCACTGATGTCGAAGAGAGAGAGAGAGAGAGAGAGAGAGAGAGAGAGAGAGAGAGAGAGAGAGAGAGAGAGAGAGAGAGAATGAGTCCTGGTCTTACTCAGGGACTCGGTCCTCGAGCCTCTTGCAGCAGAGGGCTGGCTGCCTTACGTGCAGTAGCAGGGTGATGTGGGTCCCTTTGCGATAAGATATTCTTTGGCGAGACTGTCTGTATTCGTCCAATGGTGAATATTTTCACTCGTGGTATAACCTCGAGCAGTTGGAGTCCGGTAACACACACACACACACACACACACCAGGATGACAGTCTCATGGGTTCGGATCCCTTAACTCGCCTGGGCTGTGGCTGTTGGCCGTCGCTAGGGATTCCCAACCCGCAAGATTGGTGTCGTCTTGATAGCTTCCCGAGGGTCGTTAGTGCGCCTTGGCTCTACCACTCGAAGACGTGGCGCTCCTTAAGGATATACCTGTATGTATGTATGAGTGAGGTGTGTCATATATATATTTGTGTGTGTGTGTGTGTATGTGTGTGTGTGTGTGTGTGTGTGTGTGTGTGTGTGTGTGTGCACAAAATCACAACAGACATGTGATTTCATAAATGCTCAATAAAAACATGGAAAAGAAAACACGAGATCGTGAGCGCTTTCGTGTATTAACACATCTCATTCTGTAACTGTCCTCTGAAGATGTGTCTAATGCACGAAAGCCCTCAGGATCTCGTGTTTCTTACTCTATGTGTTTCTTCAGCATATATATATATATATATATATATATATATATATATATATATATATATATATATATATATATATATATATATATATATATATATATATATTGGCCTTGTGTTAGGAAATAACGCTTAGGGAGGGAACTGACAAATTAGAGGGAGCGACGTAAGTACCGTCGCAAGTACTTAAGTACTTATGTAGTGCATTAAGTAGAGAGAACCGATACTTTCTCCTGCAGAAGTAATAGTCGCGCCATTACCTTGTGATAATAACAGTCCTGGGAAAACATTCCTTCTTACTGTCCCGTTTTCTATATAATAGGTCGTAGAAAACGCCTAAAGCTCAAACTGAGCCAAGATACTCTTACGAAAAAAAGAAGAAAAGAATGATTAATATTGATGTATGAGTGGGAGCGTCGCTGCAGATATAAGCGCGAGATAAGCAATTGGATTAATCTGATGATGTATATTTGTCTCAACTCCCAGGGCAACGAAGTTGATTTCATAGCAGATTGTTCGCCCTCCATCACTTTTATTTTTGTCCCCCCCCCGGAGTGTGATAATTCCCCGACGTATTTGCAATGCTAATCTAAAGCGAGTTATGTGAAGCCGTTAATATATTGAAATGCAGTTGCTGTATACGAAGCTCCCTCCAGGGGATACAACAATGGCGCCGTGAATGTATGTATTGGACGCGACTCGCTGGCTGGCTAGGTGGCACTTTTGGTTGGTTAGTTGGCTGGCTAGGTGGCGCGTTGGTTGGTTGGTTGGCTCGCTGGATGGCTAGGTGGCACTTTTGGTTGGTTGGCTGGCTAGGTGGCGCGTTGGTTGGTTGGTTGGCTCGCTGGATGGCTAGGTGGCACTTTTGGTTGGTTGGTTGGTTAGTTGGCTGGCTAGGTGGCGCGTTGGTTGGTTGGTTGGTTGGCTCGCTGGATGGCTAGGTGGCACTTTTGGTTGGTTGGTTGGTTAGCTGGCTGGCTAGGTGGCGCGTTGGTTGGTTGGTTGGCTCGCTGGATGGCTAGGTGGCACTTTTGGTTGGTTGGTTGGTTAGTTGGCTGGCTAGGTGGCGCGTTGGTTGGTTGGTTGGCTCGTTGGCTGGGTTTGTTGATTGGCTAACTTGTTCCCTGGCTGGTTGGTTGGTTGGCTAACTCGCTCGTTGACTGCTTTTTGGTGGGCTGGCTTGCTCGCTAGCTGTTTTTTTTTTTTTTCGTTGGCTAACTGCCTAGCTGACTGGTTTCTAGGTTGGTTGAATAGTTCGCTGGCTAGTTTGTTGGTTGGGTAAGTAGTTCCCTTACTAGTTGGCCAGCTGGCTGATTAGGTAGTTAGTTGGCTAGTTAGCTCGTTGGATCGTTAGTTGGTTGTCGAGGTCAGTCACTGGCCAGCTAGCTCGCCGGTTGATTTGCTAGCCGGCTAGTGTGGTTAGTTGGCTGGTTAGCAAGATTTCTGACTTGTCTCGTTTGGCCTGATGACCACCCCTTGTTGGCATCATTTTCAGTTTCTTAACGCCACCTGGCTAACGCGGGAAATGGCGAATAGTTTGAAAAGAAAAAAGAAAAAAGAAGAAAATATGTATATATATATATATATATATATATATATATATATATATATATATATATATATATATATATATATAATGATGGCAGTTTGTAGATTTCTGTGAAATGTTAGCCATTATTGTAGCGTATTGTAAACTATTATAACAGGTTAGCTCTAAGGATATTTATGAATATAATTAGGAAGGCATAATAATTTAATGAACGCACCCTTTAATTAATCTCCCCCGGTCTCTGTTTATATATATATATATATATATATATATATATATATATATATATATATATATATATATTTTTTTTTTGTATATATATATATATATATATATATATATATATATATATATATATATATATATACATATATATATATACATATATGTACATATATGTACATATATGTATATATATATATATATATATATATATATATATATATATATATATATATATATATATATATATATATATATATATATATTTTCTGCTTATGTTTATTGTTCCATTACCTTCCTAAGTTTTTCTTAGCCATACCTGGCGCTCCGCTGATCTGCATATTATTACGAAAAACTTTCCTCCTTGCTGGCACGTTTTACCTGAAATTTCAAGCTTCTCTCTCTCTCTCTCTCTCTCTCTCTCTCTCTCTCTCTCTCTCTCTCTCTCTCTCTCTCTCTCTCTCTCTCTCTCTGAAAGAACTTTTCTATAATTCGAGATTTCTTCCATTGTTTGGTGATGTTTCTAAGATAGAGATCAAATGTGTTTCCTGATGGTTTGTGTCATGGTGATTGTTAACCTCCGCAGCTTGCCAGAACTGCCCTTAAGCATGACGGTACAATCCATGAGTTTGAGAATGCGGCCCTTGGAAGTGACGGTACTACCCTCTGAGCGCCACAGTATGACCCTTAAAGCACGACGGTGCAACCCTTTGTTATGACATACCCAATTCAACGTACCCTGATGCCGTACCACCGTACTTCAGGGTCGTACCGTCATGTGGCCGTACCTTGCTGCTTGAGGGCCGTACCGTCGTGCTCACGGGCCATACCGTCGTGCCCAAGAGCTGTACCGTCGTGCTCAAGGGCCGTACAGGTACTCAAGGGCCGTACAGGTGCTCAAGGGCCGTACAGGTGCCCAAGGGCTGTACCGTCGTGCTCAAGGGCCGCACAGGTGCTCAAGGGCCTTACCGTCGTGCTCAAGGGCCGTACCGTCGTGCTCAAGGGCCTTACCGTCGTGCTCAAGGGCCTTACCGTCGTGCTCCAAAGATGAACAAAGTTTCTCCTATGCACTGAATAGAGAAGCCAGAACTCGTATGTGTAATGGGGACATCTGTATTGCATCAGATAAGCGTAATATTGTCAGTTAATATTCACAACCTCTCCATTCCCGCCTCCGTTCTCAATTAGTCTCTTGTCTCGATATTTTTTTTTTCTTCTAGGAAGGGATTGAATTGAATAGCAAAGGCCCCGGGGTCTGGGTGGCTGGTTAATAGACTGTGTATCTAGAGTGGGTTTTCGCATGTTCAAAAGTTAATTACCAGGTCTAATGGAATATACAGATTTGCATGTAGATTATTGTCTTATGGGCATATACAATATATATATATATATATATATATATATATATATATATATATATATATATATATATATATATATATATATATATACATATGTACCGCTCGTGTTGCCTGCAATTACATACGTATGCATGTAATTACCTATTTGTAAGCACCATTTTGTACTTGTTTGAAGGAAGTTTACTTTCGTGGGTCCCCATAGGTAATCACACACACACACACACACACACACACACCAGTGGTAGAGAGCATTGCCCGTCGTCATGTATATAAAAAACTGGTCTTTCACAATTTGGTTAATTCCGAGTCAAATGAAGGGAAGCCCTGAACACAAACTTCTCAAATAAACTAATTATAGCCTTTAATTGGTCATTAAGAAGTTAGTCTTGTCGGAAATTGTTTTCGCTTTTGCTTAGCTGAGATAGGATTTCTGGCTTTAGTGTGATTGGATGAGGAGAATGAGGGTTCGCCCGCTTGATTTGGCTGTTATGAGGGAAGTGATTGGGGTCAAGCTCCTTAATGATTGGTTGCTTGACCTGCAGCCTTACAGAAAGCCAGGGTCATAGTGATTCGTCTTAGGACCTCCCGTAGTGTTATAGAAGGCCAGGGTCATAGTGATTCGTCCCATGACCTCCCGTAGTGTTATAGAAGGCCAGGGTCATAGTGATTCGTCCCATGACCTCCCGTAGTCTTACAGAATGTCAGGGTCATAGTGATTCGTCCCATGACCTCCCGTAGTCTTACAGAGGGTCAGTGGTAGTTCAGCAGCAGCGAGGAATAGCTCTGCATGTGTTCCTCCATGTTGTCTAATGTGTAACTTTAGCGAATGATTGAGTCTTCGTGATCACTGTGGTGAAAATGATTGCCTCACTGTGAGGTCGCGATCATGAGGGAAATCAACACATTGAGAGGTCACGATTGTTAGAGTAATTAACCCAGTGTGAGATCGTGATATTGAGAGTGATTAACACACTGAGAGGTCACGATTGTTAGAGTAATTAACCCAACGCGAGATAACGGTAGTCAGCGTGAGTAACCCAATGGAAGGTCGCGATATAAGGAAAGTAATTGATGTAGTGTCAGTTACCTCAGCGTCGGGTCACCAAGACCCATTTTCTTATCCACCTTGTATCTTCTACCCTGGTGTGTTGGTGTTGGGGGGGGGAGGAGAGAGAGAGAGAGAGAGAGAGAGAGAGAGAGAGAGAGAGAGAGAGAGGGAGAGAGAGAGAGAGAGAGAGAGAGAGAGAGAGAGAGAGAGAGAGAGAGAGAGAGAGGTCATATGCGCCTCGCTGATCCTCTCACACCAGGCGTGTTTTCATTGACCTGACTCCTATCACTTTATGTTAATGGTCATTTTCTTTTCAACGGCGTTGTGTGTGTGTGTGTGTGTGTGTGTGTGTGTGTGTGTGTGTGTGTGTGTGTGTTTGTGAGTGTGTGTGTGTGTGTCAGTCCTGCATGGGTTTAACTAAGGCATGTTGGGTTAGGCTAGTGTTAGTCTGCTGTGTTGGATCATGTTAGGTTTACCACTGGTTAGGTTTACCACTGGTTTACTTCATCAGGTTTAGGTTAGGTTAGGTTTGGTGTTGTCTGCCTCTGTTTGGTCAGGTTGTCTCGTTGCACCGAGTTAACGCTTGATGCAGAATAGCGTTTACTTCCTCCCATTAGTTGCCTACCACAGGCTTCGTCCAATCAGCAGCAGTCGTCTTTTCTGTCTCTCATCCAATCAGGGTAAATTGAAGGCCGGGGATAATGTCGGGCGTCTGTGTAAAATTCGTCCTCAAACGTATTACATCGCTTTTGAGTGATCAGTTGCACGTTATGTTTGAGTATTGCCTCATCTCCCGTTTTCTTCTGACAGTGTGCCAGGTGTTGCATTTTCCCTTGGTATACTGACCGACGTTGCACGGTCAACACATGGGTCGAGCAGCGACCATCTCGGATGCAAGAAATTTGCTATAAGAAGAAGAATGAACACCTAAGTTGTGAGGGAGAAGTGGGAGAGAGGCATTATAACGGCCAATCCTCGAGTGGCGGATCTCCACACTCCAACTGCGGGGGAGGAGCAGCCACTCGCGTGCTGGTGTGCACACCTCGAGCGTGGGACGCATGGAGACAGCTCAGCTCAGCTCAGCTCACGAGGAGAATAACAACACACACACAGCATCGTTTCGTTCAATGTTTGCAGGAGTGTTGTCCGCGTGTTGCATACTGTTGCATGTCGTGCGGGTCGTTGATGTGAATGCGTCAGCGGCGGAGCGAAGGACGCGGTGACCAAGTCCCGCCACGAGGCGGATGGCTCGGTAGATTACAGGAGTTGCCTCGTTGCCTCATTGATGGCCAACGATGGAGATGTGTGATCCCTCTGGAATACCCGCGTGATCTTCAAAAGACTTTACATTCTCTATGGTGCGCTTTGCATGGGTACCTGTGTGTGTGTGTGTGTGTGTGTGTGTGTGTGTGTGCGCGAGCGATCCTGTATGTGGGCGTATGCGAGTACTCGTGCTTTCGTGTGAGTGTGTGTGTTTGTGTGTGTGTGTGTGTGTGTGTATGTGTTGATGCACCTAGAGATGTCTCAACAGGTAGACAGTGAACTGTGTTGTGATAATGCTTTGTGTTGTTCTTTCCGGTGGTCAGATACCGCAGATACTGCCATCCTCCGTTGCCCGCTGCACCAGAGGCGTGGATACCATATCCCCCTGTGAAGTGTTCACCATCTTGGATGCCTGCCGACTCGCTCTCCCTCACTCTCCCTAGTGAGGAGTAAAAGAAGGGAGCTGGATTACCGAGACGAGATCCTGCTGTTGTAGACAGACGCCCTCTGTATTCCAGACACGTACGTACCCTGGAATTAGGGTATCCCCTCCGGCCAGATTAGACTATGAACGTCCCAGTACACGCGTGGGGTAGGTGAGGCCCCGGGGCCAATATTCCAGGGATATGGCGGTCGCTGGAGTTACACACGTTTGTCGCATCACGTACGTATCCTGGGTCGCCAGACTTGCAGGAGATGGGTGGGTCTTGGTTCCCATCTCTTGGGGTCTTGAAGGAGATGGGTGGGTCTTGGTTCCCATCTCTTGGGGTCTTGTAGGAGATGGGTGGGTCTTGTTTTTCCTCTTTAGGATGTGCAGGAGATGGGTGGGTCCTGTTTCCCGTATCTTGGGTCTTGTTGGAGTTGACTGGGTCTTGTAGGGAAGATATGTTAGGGTTTGATGGATATAGTGTGTAGTAGATTTTTTTTTTAATGCTAATGAAAGGGGAGGATTTTTTCCTTGCTGATGGAATGGACGGTGAGGAGGAGCCTTTCGCTTTACTAAACTGTTTCTATATATATATATAGTGGTGGGAGGGGAGGAGCCTTGTACTTTACCGTCCTGCTCCCATCTATATTGATGGCTGGGGAGGAGCCATCTCCTTTACGATCCCTTCTCCATCTATAGTGGCGGAGGGAAGGAGCATTCTCCCTTACCATCTCATCACCATCTACTGTGTAGAGGTGGGTGGGGGAGGACAGGCTTATTACTGTACTGTCCTCCTTCGATTTATAAAGGTTGGGAACGTACGCTTCTACTACTACTACTTTCCTCCAGCATATAATCTCGTCTCGAACCATCAGGTCTTCTGTTATCTGGCTCTCCCATGTACTCTCATCCCATGTTCGTCTGTGTTGAGGAGCAGTTGAGATCATGTGGGAGACTTGTGGACGACGTGTTTTCAGCCGTGTTGTGAAAGCTCTGGAAACTGTTGTAGATGTGTTTGAGACTTTTAGAAATATATCAGAAAAATGTTGGAGGTTCTTGGAGGTATGTTGGAGACCGCTAGTGAGTTAGCAAAACTTGCTGGAGGTATATTGGATGCACGTTGAAGACGTTGTTGGAGATATTTTAAAGACAGGATGAGGAAATGTTGGAGAGCCTCTATGTGCCTCCGTGAATCACGTTTTCTCTAATAGCCACCAAGAGGCTGTCCTCGGTCGGAAGTTGATGTGTGAGTCGGTCATTAAGGTGTTCATTTGCACTTGAATATCTTATATTATCCTTAAGGAAAGAATGAATACCAGCTGATACGAAGCACCAGAAATACTTTTTGATATTCGTGTGATGAAGGTACATCTCTCGCATTTTGGTGTTTCCCTCTGAGTGCGTTGCTCATTTGTTGGAAAGCGAAACATTTAAAGCGATTCCATTGAGATAAATCCTTTTGAAAATGTAATTGTCTGTCAGGTAATGAGATTTGCGCGTTTTCTTCTTCTTACTCTTCTTCTTGTTCTTCTTCTTCTTATTATTATTATTATTATTATTATTATTATTATTATTATTATTATTAGCAGTAGTAGTAGTAGTAGTAGTAGTACTATCATTAATATTGATTAGTGGTAGTAGTGTCAGTAGCAGTAGCAGAACTAGAAGTAGTAGTAGTAGTAAAAGTATTAGCGTTAAAAGTAGAAGTAATTCTAGTAGTAGTAGTAGTAGTAGTAGTAGTAGTCACTTTTTGTACTCCAGAAAATAGCACACAAGACCAACTTTGTTCGTGGTTGTGAAATCCAGAGTTTGGTTTGGTTCACCGGCCATTATCCAGAGACAGTGTGGTAACTTGTTCTCAATCCTTGTTTTTAACAGCAAGTAAGATGAAAAAAAAAGAATAAAATTTTGCTTGTTTTTAAAAGCTTGCATACCTGACGTGTATTTATATGAAGGATAGGTATTGCCTCCGTAGAAAGTATGTATAGAGTTTTGTGGTTTTTCGCTATTGGTATGAGAAAGTGTAACGAGTAACATAGAGATGAGTTCGTTGAGTGGAAGTGTCTGTGAAGAGTGAGAAGTATTGATGGTCCGTCTCCCTTGCTGGTGTGTCCTTAGCACAAAAGCTCTGTTGATCATCCTGAGAAGAGGCAAACCTGGGGAACCCCTGTCATAAAGGTATGACGTCGTGGCCATTACCCTAACCCCCTCAGGGTTGGGTCAGAGGTCAGGCTATCACACTTCCTTGTGGTACCGTCATACTCAAGGGTGAGTGTCATCGAAGTCGTGCCATAAGGGGTTACGTTGCCCTCTCTCGCGACGCGAGTGTGGAACCACCCCTCACCTCCAACAACGATTGCCAGTTCACCATCGTTTCCGTGTCTCTTGACTCGCTCCACCTGTCGCACACCACCCCACCGGTAATGGGGTTGCTCAACACGTCCTCACCGTGTGCAGTGAGTGATCCACCCCTCACAATGCACTGCTCTCCTGTGCCTTTTGAAGGCGACGGTTCAAAGGTAAAGGTCACGTGATGTGTAGGCTGCCGGTGACTGAATGTCGTTAGAGCGAGCGAGATGTGCCTTTGCATTTCCTGGGGTTCAGAGGTCAGCGTTGCACACACACACACACACACACACACACACACACACACACACACACACACACTGTCACTACCCATTTTTTTTCATGAACTTTGCGACAGCTTTTTGATAAGAAAAAGATATCATCTCAGTGCATAACCAGTTCTCTGATTTGAGCCATGACACGCTCTAGCTTTTCCGTCCCGAGGTCAGAGGTTAAGTTCAACCAGGTCATTCATGCTTACGCGTAGTGGCCTCGTTATGGAGGGATCAACATCTTAGGTCAAGTGTTGTGTATGGTTGTATTAGTAGTAGTTGTAGTAGTAGTAGTAGAAGAAGTAGTAGTGCTGTGAGTTGAGTTGTCTTGTATGTAAACATAGCCACTTGGGGTCACGCAATTCTACACACTACGCGTATCATACACTTGCCCCATTAACAAGTGGAATTGTTGCCCCATTAACAAGTGGAATTGTCGGTTGTTCCTGGAGCCAGTCGTGCGTGTGTAGTGTCAGATACACACAGTGCCAGTCTTGAGAGAGAGAGAGAGAGAGAGAGAGAGAGAGAGAGAGAGAGAGAGAGAGATAGAGAGAGAGAGAGAGAGAGAGAGAGAGAGAGAGAGAGAGAGAGAGAGAGAGAGAGAGAGAGGGTATGTCGTCCATAAAGATTTGCGTTATTTCCAGGTGCCGTAGGTGATGACAACAGCGGTAAGTCTCTCTCTCTCTCTCTCTCTCTCTCTCTCTCTCTCTCTCTCTCTCTCTCTCTCTCTCTCTCTCCCCAGGGGTGGGTGTGCTGGTGTGTAATGCATCCATCATGGCTGTACCCCCGGGTTCTTCTTTTTTTTTTATTTTTGTCCCCGGTTTAGTTCGAGGTTTTCATTTCTATTTTTAGGGAGAAATCCGCAGGCTGCAGTGAACTACTGCGTGCGTAGGATTTTTGGTTTTACTTTTTTTTTTTTTTCAAACCCGCCGCCGCGCGCGCCCCTTTACTGTTGAATTTATTGACGCGTTTCTGGTCTTCCCTCATCATTAAACCAGTGAACCATTTCGGATTAGATAAGAATATGGACTTTTTTTTTAGTTTACCTATCCGTTAGTTTACTGGTGTGGTTTACATCGTTATTGATAATGATCCACTCATGATTTTGGGTCCAGACTTGACTCAAAAAGTCCCTGAACACTGCGGACCTGAGGTGTCCGTACTTAGCTTCTTTATGTAAGAAAAATGAGATTCTGTCGATCAATTGATCACTTCTTGACGTTCACGAAGAGTTCTGATCTATGGCAAATATTACGTAAAGTAGGAATCAAATGCAGTGAAGGGATTCCATCGATTCAACTCTCTGGTTTCCGGTGATTCTAACCTGAGGGTGGGCGGGGTCTCCCCTCTCCAAGGCCCATCAGGTCCTAGGAGCGGACGAGGGATCTCGGGGACCACAGAAGACGGTCTGGGATGGGAGACTTTTGTACTGGCACGGCCGAATGGTTTCGTTTTCCCCCCATTGTCCAGTGTATGACTCGGGTTCGAATCCCGGGGCTCATAAGAGATGAATACTTACATCGATTTCATGTGACAGTGCACGGCAGAGGTTTATATATATATATATATATATATATATATATATATATATATATATATATATATATATATATATATATTTTCCCTGGGGATAGGGGACAAAGAATACTTCCCACGTATTCCCTGCGTGTCGTAAAAGGCGACTAAAAGGGGAGGGAGCAGGGGGCTGGAAATCCTCCCCAATCGTTTTTTTTTTTTAATTTTCCAAAAGAAGGAACAGAGAATTGGGCCAGGTGAGGGTATTCCCTCAAAGGTCCAGTCCTCTATTCTTAACGCTACCTCGCTAATGCGGAAAATGGCGAACAGTTTGAAAGAAAAAAAGAATATATATATATATATATATATATATATATATATATATATATATATATATATATATATATATATATATATATATATATATTCCTATGAGTCCACGGGGAAAATGAAACACGAAAATATATATATATATATATATATATATATATATATATATATATATATATATATATATATATATATATATATATATATATATATGTATATATATATATATATATATATATATATATATATATATATATATATATATATATATATATATGTATAATCATAAGGCGGTGTGTTAACATGTTCATTATGCAGTGTAATGTAAGTGACAGCTATGAATTGCTGACGTGTAAAATCGAAGAGACGAGCGAGGAGGAAATTCAGTTTGGTGTTGGTAATGGACAAGCGGAGTCCATTATGGTGGCCGGGCTCGGCCCTTCCCCTGCCGTTGTTTTACTGCTGGTATGTTGTTGTGCCGGTGAGGTCGTCTGTCTGCATAACTGGCTTTACACTGTTATCATTCTGCCGCGTGAGTTTGCAAGGCAAATATTTCGCTTGCATTTGTCCCTTGGAAGTCGCGAGGCATAGCCTCTCTCTCTCTCTCTCTCTCTCTCTCTCTCTCTCTCTCTCTCTCTCTCTCTCTCTCTCTCTCTCTCTCTCCCCTTCGACGTACAATTTTTCACTTCATTTTACCATCTGCAGCTCAAGCGTCGTACCGTCGTGCCCAAGCGTCGTACCGTCGTTCTCAAGCGTCGTACCGTCGCGCTCAAGCGTTGTACCGTCGTTCTCAAGGGTCGCACCGTCGTGCTCGAACGTCATACCGTCGTTTTCAAGGGTCGTACCGTCGTGCTCAAGCGTCGTACCGTCGTTTTCAAACGTCGTACCGTCGTGCTCAAGCGTCGTACCGTCGTTCTCAAGCGTCGCACTGTCGTTCTCAAGCGTCGTACCGTCGTGCTCAAGCGTCGTACCGTCGTTCTCAAGCGTCGTACCGTCGTGCTCAAGCGTCGTACCGTCGTGCTCAAGCGTCGTAACGTCGTGCTCAAGCGTCGTACCGTCGTGCTCAAGCTTTGTAAAGTCCTGCTTAAGGATCGTACCATCGGGCTCAAGGGGAAGTAAAGTCGTACTCAGGGGGTTTTAAACTTTTGGCCGGAGCAACATGACTCATGAGTGAAAATAACCAGACATTACCCTCTAAAGTTCATGACGCAATTGTCCAGTTCTCTCAAGTATGCCAGATATTTTTGGTTCATATCTGCCCAGTCTTCGTGCTTTTCCATTCCTTATTAGCCCTTTTAAATTTCGCCCAGAAATACAGGACAGACCTCCCCAGGTACTGACTTTAGGGATTGTGTTTAAAATGTGACAGTTTTTCAGAGTTTTCCTGGAGCGTACCACATCATCACGGACGTGGTGTGTACCACATCATCACGGACGTGGTGTGTACCACATCATCTAAGTCAGCACACGGACGGTACAAAGGGACTTGGTCATAATGTAGTGGCCTAACTTTGCGAGAGTGGACGTAATGGCTAACTTGTGTACGTTCATTTGTATCAAACTTTTACAGAATGTCGAGTTAGGTCCCTGGTTATCGTTTGCCAGGATTATCCTTGTTCTCTCTGTTCTCCTGTTAGTGGTAAGGGAAGTGTGTGTGTGTGTGTGTGTGTGTGTGTGTGTGTGTGTGTGTGTGTATATGTATATATATATATATATATATATATATATATATATATATATATATATATATATATATATATATATTTCCCTTTGGTTGAAAGTCTCCTATGTTGCATTTCCCTTAGGGTTTTGAATTTAACAACATATAGAAGGCTCCTTTTGAGAGAGAGAGAGAGAGAGAGAGAGAGAGAGAGAGAGAGAGAGAGAGAGAGAGAGAGAGAGAGAGAGAGAGAAACGTGGGTGCACACGGGAAACAGACAACAGAGGGTCCTTTGGCCTACGTCTTGGTTGCAAGAGAGAGAGAGAGAGAAAGAGGAACGCATCGTAATTATACGTGTATGTGTGTGTGTGTGTGTGTGTGTGTGTGTGTGTCTTCGTAGGAACTCCGACCGTAAGTGTGGGTGTCTGGCTATCGGCGTTTTCTTAAGAGCAGGGGGGTCTCGCGGCCATGACCCCTGTGGTGGCTACGGCTGGAAGGAGGAACCCCGCTCACCCTAACACTCAGGATATCAAACAGTCAACATAAGACACCAGGGAGGTTGTATCATTACTGCTGCTGACGACTCACACCCCCGTGTACTGTGTGGCTCGCCTAGCCTATACACGACTCCCGCACGCGTTCGTGAAAAAGACTAATTCTAAATTCCTGCTTAATTCTGATAACTGTGTACGGAAACAATTTCTACATACAAGTCTGACCATCAAATGAATAATATGTACTAAAGTTGGGTTGGTATGTGATTGACAAGGGATGGAACAGCGAGAATCTAAGTCTAGAGGAAGGTTGGGTCCTTGTTATTCATACTTCCACACTGAGGCTCTGTCACCACAAGAATCTCCATGCTGATCGGTTATCCAACGTCCGGTCTGGATACCTGAATGTCCGGTTAAGTGATGCGCTGTGGTTTGGTAGGATTACGAGAGCCAAGCCAGCGATGAGTCATCTCCAGGAGATAGATAAACTGATAGATAGATAGATAGGTATATATAGAGATAGATAGATAGGCAGATATTCTCTCAATATAGAGAAGTATGAGGCAGAAGTTATCTCTGGAAAATAGTGAAGGAGCTGAGGGAGGACCTGGAGGCGGTTAGCGAAAACTGGGAAGACATCTTCGAGCAGGGAATTGCCCACGCTGGGCGCAGTAAGCTGTAATTGGTTACACTGGCTGGCCCACCATAGTGTGATTGGTCGGTATGCTTGTGGGGTTCCGGAACCCTGGCTATTGATTGGTCGGTCTTGCTTGTGGAGCCCTGGAATCTTGGCTATTGATTGGCCGAGAGTTTTTGCCGCAGTGTGACGAGACGTTTCCTTGGGTCTGGTGGAATTAATGTTTCCAGTCGTCTGCATAAACTGCATGACTGCCGATGATAAATGCAGCACACACACACACACACACACAGATACAATATATATATATATATATATATATATATATATATATATATATATATATATATATATATATATATATATATTTCCCTGGGGATAGGGGAGAAAGAATACTTCCCACGTATTCCCTGCGTGTCGTAGAAGGCGACTAAAAGGGAAGGGAGCGGGGGGCTGGAAATCCTCCCCTCTCGTTTTTTTTTTTTTTTTTTTTTTTTTTTTTTTTTTTTTTTCCAAAAGAAGGAACGGAGAAGAGGGCCAGGTGAGGATATTCCCTCAAAGGCCCAGTCCTCTGTTCTTAACGCTACCTCGCTATCGCGGGAAATAGCGAATAGTATGAAAAAAAAAAAAAAAATATATATATATATATATATATATATATATATATATATATATATATATATATATATATATATATATATATATATATATATCCTCCGTATCTTTGTGTGTGTGTGTGTGTGTGTGTGTGTGTGTGTGTGTGTGTGTGTGTGTGTGTGTGTGTTTATACATATTCGCCTTTTCCCGCGTTAGCGAGGTAGCGTTCGGAACAGAGGACTGCGCCTTAGAGGGTATGTTCTCGCTTGTGTCATGTCTTTCTTCAAATGCAAAACAATGCTCCCCGGAATGCACGCTGGGGGTCGCCGCCCAGAGGATCCCCCCAACTGTTTCCAAGTTCTCTTCTTCAGGTCAACAGTTCGGGTCATTACAGTCTTCGCGTCGCTGTTGATTCGCTACGTTCAGATGCGTAGCGTGATGCGTGCGGCGTGCGTCGCCCTACTGACGAGACCTGGCGTGTCGTGTTTTGAACCCCTTGCCACCCGCGGCCCCTGATCGTAATAAGGTGGTTGAGAAGGGGGCCCCTTGGTCTACCTAGTAGCCTGTTTGTCACCGCAGATCTCTCTCTCTCTCTCTCTCTCTCTCTCTCTCTCTCTCTCTCTCTCTCTCTCTCTCTCTCTCTCTCTCTCTCTCTCTCTAAAACCTACCTGGTGTAGATGTTTGAGGAAGGCGTTCCTTCGTTTCCTGAAGAAGGCTTGGCACTTGACCATTGATTTCCAGAGTATATTTTCTCTGTGTAATTCCAGGGAGAGCCGTGGGGGGTTGGTTCCCAGTCGCTCATATTGTTTCCTGCTACATTTCCGTGAGTGTCCTTCGCTCTTCACGGGATCTCAATTATCTCCCTCTGCCCGGTGTGTCATTTCAGGAGGGAGGTTAACTCAGTATGAGGACGAGTGAGGCGTTTCCCCACCTACCATTAATATATGTTCTTCATCTAAGTGTGAGTTATGATTACGTGTCTCGCGTCTGCCTTCAGGTAAGAGAATACGGTTGTACAGACCCTCTGCCTTACGATAGATGGTCTACTGACCCGGTGCGGGCCGGCCGGAAAGGGGCGGTGGGGCGTGTCGTCTTTGGTCTCGCTTCCACTCCCTCGATTCCTGCCTCGTCCCTCTCCCACCACTTACCTCCCTGACCCACCTAGAACATTGCAGCCCATGTTGTTATGCCGTAGGGGATGGCCAACCCATGTTGTCATACCTCGGGACGTAGCAGTCCAACGTTGTCAATACAACGAGGCCATGGCATCGGTCCTATGTGTATGACGATATGTGTGTATGTGTGTGTCTGTGTCTGTGTCTGTATCTTTGTGTGTGTGTGTGTGTGTGTGTGTGTGTGTGTGTGTGTCTGAGCAGCGTGAGCCATCGCCCCGCACCACCCCAGCCCTGAGCACTGGTCCGGGGGTCAAGCACCTCTCCAGGGAAATTACTGTGTCCTGCCGTGGCTGGCGCGGGCCCCGCCCTGACCTGGCCCACCCCGCTGGTTCCTGGCTGATCCGGTGCACGGGAGGCGCACGTCCTCTGCCTCCACGCCCCTCACTGCATCCCCACCCTCCTCCAGACACTAGCTAGTGCAGGGTAGACAACGTGAGACTTCCTCGTGTGTTTATGTTTCTTTGTCTGTGTGTGTGTGTTTATGTTTGTATTGTGTCTAGGTGTGTATGTTTTTATTTAGCCAGATGAGACAAGTCGTCTGAAATTTCTTCCCCTTGGACTCATAGGAATATACTTGATCACGCGCAAAATTGTGATCCTTTCCAGTATATATATATATATATATATATATATATATATATATATGAGATTATGATGCTATAAAATACGGCGACTGCGTTCAAAAAACAGTGTTCGCTTCTGTCACACTATGGGGTTCGTATATTGCAGGATATCACCAGAAATCAGAATAAGTATTTTTATGTCAAAAAAAAAAGATATCTGATATGCTGGCATGTTGATAAACAAGAAGCTCCATCTAATGAATTTACTTTCATCATTAATTTCCAGCCATTGTAATGAGCACGGGGGGGGGGGGGGGGGGGGGGGGGGACAAGACACTTTGATGTAACAGACCAAGGTGACGACACACCGCTTTTCAGGTCTGTTGCAGTTCATGGCATAACTTCCACCTGAAAGGTGAAGTGCATCAGCGTGTGTTTTCGACATGAACAAGCGCCGTTGTCCCAGAACCACTACAGGAGGAGGAACTCAGAAATTTATGGGTTGTCGGTTGCAACTCAGATGAGTAAAAAAAAAATTGGATTGACAACTACTAAATTTCGATGATAATGATACGTCTTTACGTAAGCGAGAACCACTAACATCATCGAGGCTGCCTGCTTCAGGAGCAGCATTGGGTTGGAGGGTGGGATGAGGAGGAGGAGAGGGTGGGAGGTGAGAAGGTTTGCCACGTGAATGTGAAATTAATCATCGTTCACAGTCCTCCCTCGGAGTGTGTGTGTGTGTGTGTGTGTGTGTGTGTGTGTGTGTGTGTGTGTGTGAGAGAGAGAGAGAGAGAGAGAGAGAGAGAGAGAGAGAGAGAGAGAGAGAGAGAGAGAGAGGTCTTCGTGGCTCTGTGAGTTATCAGTGAAGTGTGTTCCTTGGCCTCACCGTTCAGGGAGCAGCAAGTCATATCCGAACGTTGGACTCACACGCACCAGCGGTTTAGGAGGGCTGATAAAGATGACGTAGGACGGGGGAGTGTGTTATATACCTCGCCGGGGGTGAGGTCGCCCCTCCGCCAGTTGTCTCCCCCAGCAGGAGCAGTCATCATGGTCACTGGCTCACACCTTGACAGGCGTTACAGACACCCCTCGCTCACCGGCCTCGTACAGCTCAAGAAGTCTTAAGGGAGCCATATCCTGTATCATCTTATCTCCTTCAGTATAGAATAGGACTTTCGGTTACTGTATCACTTTCTACATGCAGATAAACTCGTCACAGACCATAAGGTCGTCTGTTATCTGGCCTTCCCAAGTACGTACTGTCCTCCTGCAAATAACCTCGTCATAGACTATAAGGTCTTCTGTTATCTGGCCTTCCCAAGTACGTACTGTCCTCCAGCAGATAACCTCGTCATAGACTATAAAGTCTTCTGTTATCTGGCCTTCCCATGTACGTAATGTTCTCCAGCAGATAACCTCGTTATAAACCATGAAATCTTGTTATCTGGCTTCCACTGTACTGTTCTTCAGCAGGTACCGTATCATAGACCATCAGGTCCTCTGTTATCTGGCTTTCCCTTGAACTTCAAGTTGCCGACGCAACACATTTGGATAATTTACTCCCTCATCGACACTGCCAACCACAGGAGAATATGGCCCAGTGGTTCAACTTTATTGCTTAGGTCTGTAAACTGCTGATAGGGACTGATAATTACTCTTATTGGTAAGGAGAGACCATCATCATGAATATATTCAGTTGATTCTCTTTCTGTAATTAAGCCTCATTTGAATATTCATTCATTCGTGAATTCTGCATCAGTTGTGTTCGGAAGGGAGGAGATTCATTTGCCCGTCTTCTCTCTCCTATTTATGAAGGAGCGGTGGTAATAGAGATGGTGTGCTACAGTCCTCCCTCCCTCCCGGCGAGGGACCTGGTGGCCTGTCTGGTCTGGTAACAAGGGCCAATTTTCTGCACAGTTGAAGCAGCAGTCAGCACCACCTCCCACACTGTGTGATTGATCTGTCCCTGTGGTATGCATGCACCATCGTAGAGGGCTGACCGCGTTCCCACTTGTATATGCCTTCACTATAGAGAGGAACAGAGTAGCATTAACCGCAAGACGCCACCAAGGAAGCCACACCCTTCAAGGCAGGGTTAAAAGTACCTGCTGGATCGTGAAGGTCAAGAGTGTAAGCGTGTTTCCTGATGTACTGCGCGCGCGTGCGTGTGTGTCTGTGTGTGTGTGTGTGTGTGTATGTGTGTGTTGTGTGTGTGTGTGGGCGGCCGGGCGACCACAACGATGCCCTTCCTCTGTACCGTCGGTTCGTGTTGTCAAGGTGGTGTATCGACAACCAGTAATAATGATTGGCCGGGTTATGCACGCTCATGTGGGAGACACATTAGTATTGGGAGACTGAAGTGTTGGCGAGGAGGTCTTGCCGAATGCGTGGCTGCATTCATATTGCCCAGGGTTGTTTGGCGAGAGCTTCTAATGCTTTAAATGGTCTGTTTTATCTGTATCAAGGCTTGTATGTATGAATGTATTGTATATATTCAGTTCTGTCTGTATTAAGGCTTATGTGTATATTGCGTGTATACATTCACTTTTGTCTGTATTGAGGCTTATAAGTATATATGTATGTATATATGTATGTTGTTGGGATGAGTTGCTATTAGTATTTGAAAATAGACACGCCAGAAATCATACGCTACACTAATTGTAAAGTACTCAAAATGCATGAATAATGTACAATTTTTGGTTAAAGAATATGTAATTTGAAGAAATGTTTCTGCGTATTTTTGTACACATCGTGAAAAATATGGAAAGTTTTTGATTACCAGATTGAATTAATGCATGATCCTCTCTCTTCCACAGGTGAGTCTTGAGACTGATGGCGACAGACAGGGTGAGGTGTTCTTGTCTCGTCGGTAAGTTGAAGTTAAATGCAGTACGAAGGCAGTAGACTGTGTGTCTCCCCCTGAGGCCAGCGCTTGCAAAGCTCCCCCGAAAATCATCTTGGTTTTCTGTAGTCACGTTTTCTTGGGGGGCCACTGACCAAGTATGTCAATACTGGATGGTGGAGCTTTCACCCCTTAAAAGCACGACGGTACAACCCTTGTCCATGATGGCACGACCCTTGGCCACGATGGTACGACCCTTGGCCCCGACGGTACGACCTTTGCCTACGACGGTACGACCCTTGGGGAATGAAGGCCTGGGCTTTGACCCGACCCTGAAGGGACTCTGGTCAAAGGCCAGCCCATTATGATGCCCAGTGATCGTAACGTCGTGCTTAAGGGTCGTTCGTACTATCGTGTTCAAGGGTCGTACCGTTTTGCTTTAGGGAATTAGTTTTTTTTTTTTGTCAGAGAATTCTCACTAGCCTTTTGAAGAGATATTCTGGTTTTAAGGGCAGTATTTTGTAAGGATACATTAATTCCTTCTAAATTCTCTTTACGTTATTGTATTCTTGATCATAATTGTCCTTCCATTTGGGCTCATGACGCTCGTATGTCTTCGGTGTCGCAACCTAACTTCAGTATTAAGATGTCGACACCACAAGATGCCACAGAATGCTGTAGATATGAGGTAAGTCAGAGGCGTAGTGTGGGTGACCACAGTCTCTCTCTCTCTCTCTCTCTCTCTCTCTCTCTCTCTCTCTCTCTCTCTCTCTCTCTCTCTCTCTCTCTCTCTCTCTCTCTCTCTCTCTCTCTATTTTCAAAGTGCCGCCGTTTCCTGTTGCATCAGCGGGCGTGGAACTAGTTAATTGCGTAGTTTTAAGCCCGTCTGCCGGGGTGTCATTAACCATAAGCCACTAATTATTCTTAATTGCTCTCGCTCTTCATCTTCCTTCCTTATGCCATGAATTCTCGCGGGTACATTCTTTTTCGTGTTCTTTTTTTTTTTTTTTCTTTTTTTTTACTTCCTCAGCGGCTGTCATGTCCGCTGTGTACAAGGCTCTTTTCGTGATTTACATGTGGTCTACATGGTCGACATGTGGTCTACATTTCATGGTTCACATGTGGTCTACATGGGGTCTGCATTTCATTATTCACATGTGGTCTACATGTTCATCCATACCGTGTTCTGTGTGTACGAAGACATAGAGAGTGTGTGTGGTTTGAACATGGTTCATGTCTGGTGTACAGGTTGGTGAGCGTAAGCTTTGGTGAGTGTATGTTGTCCCTGCAACTGAAAGTAGTGCAGTCACAGAGCTCCATGGGCTTTTAGAGCAATTACACACACACACACACACACACACACACACACACACACACACACACACACACACACACCAGCCTAAGCCAGGTACCGATTTCTTGACCAACCCCGAGGGGAGGATGAACACCTTGGTTTGGCTGTGGGCCCACAGCCGCGATCACGATTCGAGCCCTCAGGCGAGTCCGTGCGTGGTTCATGGTCTCTAACGCTAACCACCACACCACGGAGGCCCATAGAGGCCTGACGACACACAGTTATCATAGTCTACAGAGTATACATGCAGTATTCAAAGTATACACAGTGTGAATATACATAGTCGTCTGAGGTTAGTCGTGAGGGATGACACGGTCATTACCTGAGACGACCCTTGGAAGGTCGTGCTGTGGGTTCGTGCCGCCCACATGTTCCATTTGTGTGTACCTCCCCTCCAGTATTGTTACAACCCCTTCTCGTCTCTGTAGATTCATTTTAGTCATGCCTTAAAAGTCTCAGTCCCATTTTTTCTTTTTCTATCTTGTATCTCTTTTTGTACCTTATGTATTACATTTATTTCTGTCGCTCGTGTTATTATATACCTTTTCATACACAAGTTACGTTTTTGAATTTTATAGTTTTTTCCAATTTCCAGGCTTAGCGAATTTTTACTGATATTTTCCTCTTAACCATCCCTGATTATTGTAAGTTTAACTTCCTGGACCTCTGAGTGAATCATGATATTCTATGTGCATGACGTGGTGGAGGACTATATCTAGCCTGTCCCATCTCTTCGCACTCTTGGGTAAACTGCAGTTGTGGCTGTACTGCCGACCGGGCGTTGTTTGCCGCCACGTTGGCTCAATACCCACAAAATCTTTTCCTTCCACTACTCATTTTGATTACATTTCAACATTTTCTATGTATATTCTGTTTTAGAATAAGTATCTAGGGATGATGTCAATCACATATTGAATGGGGTTGTAGGCCTAATGGCCTTCCTTATAGGTCGCAGGCCATTAAACCCAAGAACAAGCTAGGGAGATAGGGTTATTAAGTAGAGTGCTAAGCATTTTGACGTGAATAGCGAGCACGAGATGATAACCAGAGAGCTTGGAATATATTAGGGAAGTTATATCAGCTTCCCGTCCGGTGTTGATTAATTGTGCCAGCAGGAAGTCGTAAACTCGAACCTTATAACCCGGTGCCAGACTGAGAATAGCCAGGGAGTGGAGGAGAGGAGAGGAGAGGGGAGGGAGGGAAAGTTCACACGAAGTGCCACCTTGTTCATACACCCGGACGAGCGACTCGGCTCACAGTTGAAGAGGCGCTACGCCAAGAGGAAGTTGGCATCGGCCGGTTCAACGGCGAGACGCGTCGGTCACGGTTCAGACACACCTTCCCTCCCTCACTCTCCCCTCGCAGCACGGTGGCCTGGAAGACGACGACGTTTTGAGGGTGTTGTGTGAAGGAGGCGACACACAGCAGTACAGTACTTGACGGGGCCCGCTAGAGAGGACGGGCGTCGGGAGGTTGGAAGAGGAAGGAGGGCAGGAGGAGACGAGACGAGCATTCGACAGCGGATCAAGAGATGAAGAGAGAGAGAGAGAGAGAGAGAGAGAGAGAGAGAGAGAGAGAGAGAGAGAGAGAGAGAGAGAGAGAGAGAGAGAGAATCATGCATGCGGTAGATGACGCCTGCAATGAATATAGTACTTCAAGGAAGCAGTTCTTTCGTCGGCCAGCACAACGCTGTTTGATTTCCTGACGCAGAAGACCACCGTTGGGCAGCCGAGCCGCGTCGTACAACACCGCCTTCATGTGCTGCAGAAGAGCACGGAACATCCTTTCGAAATATGATAGTCAGTCCTGTAGAAATAAAAACTTTCATCTCTTTCCACTCGAATCTTGAGGCCTCACGGTAGCTGACACGATCGTTATTTTTCCTCACGGTAGCCAGGTGGTGGAGAGGGTAGAGGTCAGGAAGCTGTGGTACTGAAGGTTTATATTAACACAAGTGTGTCTTTCAGGGGCGTCCAGTCGGTCAGCTCCGATGACAGAAGTGGTCAGGGAGGTGAGAGAGAGAGAGAAAACGTTGTTTTCATCGAGGGGTTGAGAACTCCCGAGAGAGGTAGTGATTCTCTCGTGAGATTTATACATTAATGTTTGATTCCTAAAAATGACTCGTGTATGATTGTATGAACTATACTCATATTAAGACATATTAAGTCTAGCAATGTATTCGTAATACGGGTCATCAAAATTCTTTGGGTTTGAGGAAAATATATATATATATATATATATATATATATATATATATATATATATATATATATATATATATATATATATATATATATATATATATATATATAATTTATGTTTATCTGTCCTAGTTCTTCAAACTGTAGTATACCATATCTGGGTTTTCTTCCTCCTGGTCCCAGTTCCTCTTCTTCCTCCTTTACTATAGCTTCCTCCTCCTCCTCTTCCAACTTATCATTACTGTCATCAGTGACATTATGAGAAAAGAGACGCTTTATCAAATATCTAGTCTTGAGATAGAAATACTTTAGACACCCTTCGGGAAAAGCCAATTTGATTCGTTTTCTTTGAACGCTGAGGGGACCAGAGAAAACGGATCCTAGAGGAAAATTGAGGAGGAAACCAAGACAAAAGCAAT
>NC_092242.1:7889364-7894364 GCF_036320965.1 Panulirus ornatus
AGGGAAGGAAAGGTGTAGCTTACTAACGCTTACTGTTCCATCTTGTTACATGGGGGAAGGGAAGGTTTAGACTCCAGACACTAACTGTTCCATCTCCCTCCCAAAGGGAAAGGAAGGTTCAGCTTACTAACGCTGACTGTTCCATCCACCTATAAAGGAAAGGAAAGGTTTAGTGACCTAACACCGACTGTTCCATCTAACTACACAGGGGAAGCCTACAGGGTCGAAGACGCCGGTAGATGTGGCAACACAACCCATGGAGTTTGCGAGACCACAGCTTCTAGACGGTGACTGCGGCTCCTCCAGTACTGCCCCTGCGTACAGGCCGAGTTCATGAAACGAGCGTTGGGCATCTCTAGTGTAGGCGGCGTCAAAGAAGAAGATGGAGCCCGGGAAGATCTGTTCTTGAAGACAGTGGAATCATTTGATGTCGTGATGGTCAAGTTGAAATATATACATGTATATGTAATGCGTTTGTGTTTGAGTTTGTGTTTCAGTTCGTAGATAGAGTTGCGAAAAGAACGATATACTTTATATATTAGTTTCTATTTTCTTATGTAATGATGGATACTTATAGCTTTTTTCTTCTAGATGGTAGATATTATATAGACACAGCCTCTAGGTTTGGACCGAGTGTGCTTGGAATATATATATATATATATATATATATATATATATATATATATATATATATATATATATATATTTTTTTTTTTTTTTTTTTATACTTTGTCGCTGTCTCCCGCGTTTGCGAGGTAGCGCAAGGAAACAGACGAAAGAAATGGCCCAACCCCCCCCCCATACACATGTATATACATACGTCCACACACGCAAATATACAAACCTACACGGCTTTCCATGGTTTACCCCAGACGCTTCACATGCCTTGATTCACTCCACTGACAGCACGTCAACCCCGGTATACCACATCGCTCCAATTCACTCTATTCCTTGCCCTCCTTTCACCCTCCTGCATGTTCAGGCCCCGATCACACAAAATCTTTTTCACTCCATCTTTCCACCTCCAATTTGGTCTCCCTCTTCTCCTCGTTCCCTCCACCTCCGACACATATATCCTCTTGGTCAATCTTTCCTCACTCATTCTCTCCATGTGCCCAAACCACTTCAAAACACCCTCTTCTGCTCTCTCAACCACGCTCTTTTTATTTCCACACATCTCTCTTACCCTTACGTTACTCACTCGATCAAACCACCTCACACCACACATTGTCCTCAAACATCTCATTTCCAGCACATCCATCCTCCTGCGTACAACTCTATCCAACAACATTGTTGGAACCACTATTCCTTCAAACATACCCATTTTTGCTTTCCGAGATAATGTTTTCGACTTCCACACATTCTTCAAGGCCCCCAGAATTTTCGCCCCCTCCCCCACCCTATGATCCACTTCCGCTTCCATGGTTCCATCCGCTGCCAGATCCACTCCCAGATATCTAAAACACTTCACTTCCTCCAGTTTTTCTCCATTCAAACTCACCTCCCAATTGACTTGACCCTCAACCCTACTGTACCTGATAACTTTGCTCTTATTCACATTTACTCTTAACTTTCTTCTTCCACACACTTTACCAAACTCAGTCACCAGCTTCTGCAGTTTCTCACATGAATCAGCCACCAGCGCTGTATCATCAGCGAACAACAACTGACTCACTTCCCAAGCTCTCTCATCCCCAACAGACTTCATACTTGCCCCTCTTTCCAAAACTCTTGCATTCACCTCCCTAACAACCCCATCCATAAACAAATTAAACAACCATGGAGACATCACACACCCCTGCCGCAAACCTACATTCACTGAGAACCAATCACTTTCCTCTCTTCCTACACGTACACATGCCTTACATCCTCGATAAAAACTTTTTACTGCTTCTAACAACTTGCCTCCCACACCATATATTCTTAATACCTTCCACAGAGCATCTCTGTCAACTCTATCATATGCCTTCTCCAGATCCATAAATGCTACATACAAATCCATTTGCTTTTCTAAGTATTTCTCACATACATTCTTCAAAGCAAACACCTGATCCACACATCCTCTACAACTTCTGAAACCACACTGCTCTTCCCCAATTTGATGCTCTGTACATGCCTTCACCCTCTCAATCAATACCCTCCCATATAATATATACATATATATATATATATATATATATATATATATATATGTATGTATATATATATATATATATATATATATATATATATATATATATATATATATATATATACAGAATTACATGTATTGCATCGTCATTAACACAAGGTGTTGATACAGCCTCGTCGTAAAGATCACTCATGATCAGAGCATACGGTGTGAGGGAGGAAAGTGACCCGTTCATCCCAAAGCCAAATGAGAGACAAGTCCACATGACTCGCAAGTGGCATAAGTATGAGCATTGATCTTGGGGGGACCATTATCATGGGGGAGTATCGGGTCTGTCACTCTCTCCGTCTAGAGATGTGAGCCTAACACCCTGCTGTCATCATCATCGGGGGAAAGTTGAGCGAGGGAGTAAACACCATTATGTAACAGTCCTCGCCCGCGCGTACACATCACAACCCAGTGGTGTACACGCGTCCGTCTTGGAATAGCAGTGGTGACGGTGCTTCACGTACGGATGGTTACTTGTGCATCATTGTCGTTGTAATGCAGACCCAACGTCGTATGTGTACGTCATCCGGAGATTGCTTGTGTGAGCTGATAAGTCTTCTCACAGATGGATGATCTGTTGTCCTCAAAATAGAAAGGTCTGGCTTTGGTTCGTAAGTTCGAAGACTTCTATAAGTAATGAAAATAATGAATTAGTTTGTAGTAAAAAAAAAAGATATACAGTTTTGCTTTTTTTTTGACAAGATTAAAAGCTGTTGTGTGGATTAAAAACGATCAATGTCCGGCTGTTTTGTGATGCCCAAATTGGTTTCGGATTTAGGTCTATTATCATCTGGCTTTCCCCATATACCGTGGTACACAGTGTAGTGTTATCCTCACCATCACACGGTGTGGTATCACCATCACAGTGTGTACCAAGTAACATAACTCAGCGTAGGAGACCGAGGGAGACAGAGTGAGGGAGGGAAGAAAGAAGGCTGTGGTGTGGGTGTTGGGAGGGGCGCGGCGTGGCATGACGCGCGCCGCCGCTCCGTAGCGGCAGCTTTAACCCGCGGTGGGAGGGCAAGGAGGGAGGTAGTCAGGTCCTGGCGACACCTTGTTAACGGCAGTACGGTTAGGTGCTCATGGCTCACCCACCTGCCGCGCCTCCTTCGCCAGGTTTCCTCGTCAGCTGTTTCTTGTAATATCGCGTTTGCGCTCCGTTCTTCCTTTACCACATACATTCCACTGTTCCCCTTGGTGCAGTTTATTAGAAAACAAGCATTCACCGTTCGGCGGTGAAAAATATTGATAGCGAAATTGATTTCTCTTTTCCATGACCTTGGCAGTTTATATCATGTAATTTGAGAGAGAGAGAGAGAGAGAGAGAGAGAGAGAGAGAGAGAGAGAGAGAGAGAGAGAGAGAGAGAGAGAGAATTAATTGTTTTTCAACTTTAATACATTTGGTTTTGTCGAATAAAGGGGGTAAGGTTCATATCGCTGTGTTTGAACATTATTGATTTCGTGTTTATGAGACTATTATATGATGGTGTTTACGTAATACAGTACAGGACGTTGATCTGTAAGATTTACTCGTACGTGATTAAAACTTGTCGTCTGGTCACAAACACGGCCCATGTGTTGGGCGGTGCAGCGGTACTTCGGGAGGAGGGACGGTGGTACAGCGGTACCTCGGGAGGAGGGACGGTGGTGCAGCGGTACCCCGGGAGGAGGGACGGTGGTGCAGCGGTACCTCGGGAGGAGGGACGGTGGTGCAGCGGTACCTCGGGAGGAGGGACGGTGGTGCAGCGGTACCTCGGGAGGAGGGACGGTGGTGCAGCGGTACCTCGGGAGGAGGGACGGTGGTGCTGCGGTACCCCGGGAGGAGAGACGGTGGTGCTGCGGTACCTCGGGAGGAGGGACGGTGGTGCTGCGGTACCCCGGGAGGAGAGACGGTGGTGCTGCGGTACCCCGGGAGGAGGGACGGTGGTGCTGCGGTACCTCGGGAGAAGGGACGGTGGTGCAGCGGTACCTCGGGAGGAGGGACGGTGGTGCAGCGGTACCTCGGGAGGAGAGACGGTGGTGCTGCGGTACCCCGGGAGGAGAGACGGTGGTGCTGCGGTACCTCGGGAGGAGGGACGGTGGTGCTGCGGTAGTGTACCGTCTGGCTGGACTAGGCACCTGGTGAAGCACAACATCCCGTGGCTTGTGGTAAGCCATTGAGGGGAACAGTTACTATGTTCGGACGGGACGTCCCCTCCAAGAGGAATGTGTCTCTGTGTAGCGGGTGCTTGGACGACCACCTTCCCTGCTGTCTCATCCCTTCCCTTCCCTTCGCCCCTGCTGACCCCTTCCTTGCTCTCACGCCATCCCTTCTCCTTCTCCCCGCCCCTGCTGGCGATTATCACCGGGCACACACGACGGCGGCGGCGGCTCAGACAACAGGTGTCCACAGCCTCTCCCCCATTGGTCCCCGGGAAGCCGACATCTGCATGCGAATGCGTCAGATCATCCAGGAGGGAGAGTGAGGGTGTGGATCACCGGACGTCTGAGACGTGTTGGGGCTCAGAGTGTGTGTGTGTGTGTGTGTGAGAGAGAGAGAGAGAGAGAGAGAGAGAGAGAGAGAGAGAGAGAGAGAGAGAGAGAGAGAGAGAGAGAGAGAGTGTGTTAAAGCAGATGTAGAGTGCCACACACTCTCTCGCTGAGCTAACCCATGACCGATTCTTTGCATGGCCTTTGTGTCTCCCGCTGGTGCAAATATGAAGGAATATATTTACCGGATACGAGACGCTTGCTTGTTCTCTGGTAACACGTTTACCCCGGTCTGTTTGTGTGATCATTATATTTTTTTTTTCGTATCATGCGCATGAATGATCGTCTGTTG
>NC_092242.1:7896864-7904364 GCF_036320965.1 Panulirus ornatus
CCGCCTCGCCACCTCCCTCGTACGTCCTCCCCACATTTCCCCGTCTCAGAAGGTGTGCATGGGTTGGTGAATGAGTATTACCAGGTAGTCTTTCTGGTGGGAGACGAGGTTAAAGTCCTGGATGTATTAGGAAGCGCCTAGAAGGAGACTGTGTCTGTGAGGACGGAGATGTCTGAAGGTGTGGCTGTCCCCGACGGTGCTGTACGGAGGCGAGTCTTGGGCCCCTGAATGCAAAAGAGAAAGGAAGATGTTGTTGGGAATGTCGTGTGAGGCGAATGGATCGTACAAGGAATGACAAGTGTAAGAGAGAGATGTGTGGCAGTGAGTGCTGGCTGATTAAGAGAGCCGACCAAGGTGTGGGGGGGAAGGTCAGGATGTGTAGAAAGGATAAGTGATGTAAGACATTGGTAAAGAGAACATGTGCGTTAGAAGAGGTGGGTACAGAGGGAAGGAGAGACACTGAGAAGGACATGAAATGATGGAGTGAAGGAAGCTTTGGGGGTTTTGAGACGCTTGAACATTCAGGGGGATGAGAGGCGTTCGTGGGATAGAATGAATTGAGTCAAGATTGTGCATGGGGGGCGACGTGCTGTTTCAGTGGCCTGAACCAAGCAGATGAATCGGTGAAGATGAACCATGGAGTGTTCTGTGGGGCTTGATCTTGGATGTCAGGCGCAGGTTTCCGTGCTGTGTTGTCAGACATTTAGCTTTATGCATATGAATACCTCGCTACCAGGTCTTACGCCGCTATCCGCCTTACAGGCTGGAGATGCGGTGTGTCCTCATCTCATTCCCAGATCCTCTCTCTCTCTCTCTCTCTCTCTCTCTCTCTCTCTCTCTCTCTCTCTCTCTCTCCGCCCGCTGTGGTCTGTAGTCCCGACGTTCGTTCATCTCAACTTCCCAGAACTGGTCCGTGTCAACATCTTCGTGACGTTCGAGGAAGTCACGCCCTAAATCTCCTTTCCTGAAGTGTAGGCAGCTCGACGGCCAGCCTCCTCTCCTTCCACACCTAAGGTGGTGACAGATCGCCGTGCCTCCTCCTCCTCCTCCTCCAGCAGCAGCAGCAGCAGGTTTGTGTCTACACGCAGGGCGACCAAGCTGCTGCTGCGTCTGTACATGCTCTGCCTTGATTCCTATGCGCGTCATTGAATGTCCTCCTCAGCACCTCGTTTGCCGCGCGCATAGAGAGAGGTCCCTAGAGGCCGTCCTTACCGCTGAAAATGTGCGTGATTTCCCTCCTCCTCCTACTCCTCCTTCTCCTACTCCTCCTCCTCCTCCTCCTCCACCACGCGACCCTCCTAATGTGATTGTCAAGGAGGAGGCGTTCGGTATTATGGGCGCTCCGTGGCTCCCATCCCCTCCTCTGGTTGAGTGGTACTTGTTAGTCCTTTTTTTTCTATTCTCTAATTTGAAATTCGTAGTCGGACGTGATCTCTCTCTCTCTCTCTCTCTCTCTCTCTCTCTCTCTCTCTCTCTCTCTCTCTCTCTCTCTCTCTCTCTCTCTCTCTCTCTCTCATCAGTATGACGTTCGTTGGATTTAACTTCATTAGCAGCGTATTTGGAAAACGTTGTAGCACCGTAATTACTCAAAGGAAGACACGGGAACACGTCTTTCTCCATCTTAAAAAAAAAAAAAATGAGAAAAATGTTCTTGAGGTTCAGACGGTACGACGCGACTGTAGGAACCTGGCTGGAGCGCGACGGACGCACGCCCCTTCAGCATGATAGCGAAGCCTCATACATGACGGGTAATGGGTCAGGTGTGAGTGAGTCCACGACATCATGGGCCAGTTGTCGGACCGTCGTGCTCGAAGCACCCATCATCGTGTTCAAGGGTCGTACTACGCTTTCTGCTTTAATCAATAAAACCTTTTCATACGATTATGAACTCGTAAGTGTAAAAGAATTTCATTTGTGGTTAATCCCTGTTTAATTAACTGCAAAAATACTGAACCACTTCCTAATGTATCTGGAGAAATATATATATATATATATATATATATATATATATATATATATATATATATATATATATATATATATATATATATATATATATATATATATATATTCCTATGAGTCCACGGGGAAAATGAAACACGAAAAGTTCCCAAGTGCACTTTCGTGTAATAATCACATCATCAGGGGACACAAGAGAGGAATATAACAGTCAGATGATATACATCGAAGAGACGAAGCTAGGACGCCATTTGGTAAACATGTGATTACATGTTTACCAAATGGGAAACAGAAGATATATATATATATATATATATATATATATATATATATATATATATATATATATATATATATATATATATATATATATATATATATATATGGAACTTGTTGGACTAAAGTATCGAAAGGCCAACAGACGGTAAGGTAAAGTCGTCCGTGTGTTTGACAAGTCTGTGTTTGCTCGTGTCTCTGCAGCGGTTGGAGAGGGCACGTGTTCTCTTTGGCGTCTGGTCTCGCGCGCGTGTCCGTCTCTCTGTGCGTTTGTGTACGTGTTTATGTATGCCTGTCTGTGCGCTCCAGAATTCAGCGATGGTTGATAACGGTGTCACCAAGTCGGTAGTCGGCGCAAAAAATTAATATTAGTAAGCCATTGTCATGATGTGTTTTTTATGGAGAAAAGAAAGGTCAAAATGTTAAGGTCACAGGTCACAGAATTGGGAATCAGGACTGCAGTGTTTAAGACACGTAGGAAACTCGTCATGGTATGGTTATATATATATATATATATATATATATATATATATATATATATATATATATATATATATATATATATATATATTCTGTTATTTTTTCATGGATATTCGTCTTTTTCTGCGTCAGCGAGGTAGCGTTAAGAACAGAAGACTGAGCTTTAGAAGGGAATATCTTCACTTGGCCCCCTTCTCTGTTCCTTTTAGTGATGAATTCATAAAGTTAAAAGTGAGGTTAGGGAGGTCAGTTGGTGCAGCTGTTGGCTCGCTTGGGTTAGCATGTTGCTCTCTCTCTCTCTCTCTCTCTCTCTCTCTCTCTCTCTCTCTCTCTCTCTCTCTCTCTCTCTCTCTCTAAGTAATTGAAAGAGCTATAATCATGGAATTAGATATGCGATGCAATTTTTTTTTTTCACTCATTTAGTTATTAGATTCAGTTATTCCTGTTATTCCCGTTAACCAGTTTAACACAGGGAGCAGATGAGAATATGGTATTGAGCCAGTGCCGCGCAACGCATTTCGAAGATGAATGTCAGTCACACATTTTGTCGTTTTAAGTGGAAGGTTGAGCTAGCGTTCACGTAAGAGCGCGGCCGCAAAGCTGTCGTGTTGTGAGCGACGGTTTTGAAGAAGAGGAAACACGACTTCGAAGCATTGCAGGGATATTGATGATTATTAGGATCTCATAAACATTCGCCCGACAATCGCAAAACGTTGTTCAATGCTGTGCCAGGTTAGGTTAGGCTTGTACACCAACGTTATTTAAGACCTACCTAACCTAGCCTAGCATAGCATAGCTAAGCTCCATCCTAACTTAATTTGCAGAGAAAAAACATGGTGTTGGGTGCGGGACGAATCTTCAGTTGATGCGATTATTCCCCTCAGACACTTGCTCGTATAATCCCTTGAGCTCAGCAGCACGATCGATTCGTGGTATGGACCTGACGACTTCAGACCTAAACCTTTCGAAGGGTCTGGTCAACTTCGCCATGTCCGCTGCACCCAAGGGGTCGTACCGTCGTGCTCAAGTATCATGCCGTTATGATCAACCAGTCGTACCGTCGTGATCAGGGGTCGTGCCCTCATGATCAACCATCGTACCGTCGTGATCATGGGTCGTGCCGTCATGATCAACCGGTCGTACCGTCGTGATCAGGGGTCGTGCCCTCATGATCAACCATCGTACCGTCGTGATCATGGGTCGTGCCGTCATGATTAACGGTCGCGCCGTCGCTCTGCCGTCGTGTTTAAGGGCTCCTCCGTCGTCCTCGCGTGTCGCACCGCCGTGCTCAAGTGTCGTGCCGCGCCTACAGGTACGCGTGTTCGCAAATACAGTGATTGTTATCTTGGTGCGGTGTATTTATCTTTGTTAACTTAGAGGCTGACGAGAGGCGTGGCTGTTCATGTGAGTGTGGCGGGCGGCCTGGCCCTCCCCGGGCCTGATTGCAGGTTGCTGGGCGGGAAAATTACAGTAATCTGGTAATGCCTTCTTGCTCGTTTGTTGCAAACTTGAGACCTCGGCAGCCGCCACCTTCCACACCCAGGCAACATCACGGGACCTCGATGTATCCAGCTTTATTATTTAACATTTCAGTGATCAGGGTCGGGTAATTGCTGGATTGCGGTGGATGTACGAGACCCTACTAGAATCTAGAAGGTTCTGCATGGTCTGTGCGTGCCTTCTTCTTCTTCTTCTTCTTCTTCTTCTTCTTATTATTATTATTATTATTATTATTATTACTATTATTATCATTATTATTATTATCATTATCAATTATATCATTATTATTATTAGTATTAGTATTATCATTATTATTATTATTGTTGTTGTTGTTATGATAATAGATGGTGAGAGGGTTTAGGAGTGCGTTGAGAATGAGTGTGAACAAAGTAAGGTAATGAGGTGCAACACAGGATGGTTTGAGTGTAAGTTGGAATGGGGGAGCAGTAAGAGGATAAACGAAGAAGATCTACGTGTCAGAAGTGGAGGAAGAGTGGAATGAGACCGAGGGGATAGAATGGAATAGGCTTTGGGGGTACCAGGTCTCATATGAAGATTCATTGAGGGGGGGGGGGAGAGAATTGTGCGTGAGATAGATTAAACTGAATCGATGTGGTAAACAAAGGGACGACGACCTTCTCTGTCAGTGGGCTTGAACCAGGGTAATTGAAGCGGTCAAGGTAAACCATGAAATAGTCTTCGGGGGCTTGGCTGGCGATGGCATCCTCTATTTTCGATGCTTTTATAAGTGACAAGCGATGTGTCAGATGAGACCGTTGTTCTGTCTGTTCCTGACGCTCGCCTCGCCAAGGCGGGAGAAGCAGTTGTGTGGTATTGTCTCCGAAACCAGTGAGAAGTTTGATAATTGATAATTTAGGACAGCCAAACTGCAGTAGGTTAAAATCAGCAGCCTGTAAATCGGCAGGCCATGGTCTGCTTGCGTCAGTCATTAATCTCATGACGCCAAAGACTTGAGTGACCTTTGCGTTGCGTGCGAAGCCATTGTACTATAACTTAGAATACCGCAGTGTTGCCAAACGGATGTTCAGCGTTTTGTAATGTATTCTGTGTGGAAATGCTTTGATATATCTGTACGTGAGTCATTCATACTGCAAGCTTCATATAATATCTGTGATCTGATTAGATTTACAGACATTACTCGCTCTCTTTGAGAATAAGAGAATAAAGATAATCTTTGAAAAGTGACTTGTCTAGGGCTTCCTTGCGACGGTTCGAACATGCAACGTTGCGGGCCAATCGCCGTCCAGTATTTTTGGCGGGAAATTGATTTTGTGGCAGTTGACCTATGAAAGAGTGAGTTGCCAGCGAGGGTGGGAGGTGTGCAAGATTTGGGCGGGAACAGGTGCTTTCGCGACGTGATTTGTTATGAGGGGAAATACAAGGATAGAAAACTGATCATGTCAAGGTGTTCTTGATTTTCACATCGATCAATTTATCATCGTTTTGACGTCTCTCTACCACGTCAGGAAATGCTATATTGTTATATGCTCTACATCAGGGGTGTTGTTGAATGATGGGAAGTTCAGATGTATTAAGATCTGTATTAGACGAAGAAATGAATTGTATCACGGCATGCAATTTTTTGCAGATGAATGCGTTCATTATCTTTCACATCGCCTTATATTTAACTCCAGACGACGGCACATTAATGAATAATGTAAGACTTGTTTTAAGTGACTCAAGTCTCAACTTCATTAATCATTGATTTCAAATTCTGCTAAAACCTCCGACCACGATGGAACGGCTCTTGTGTACGATGACCCACTTGAATGTAGCTCGGGTCCTTTATATATACACCCAGAGGTCGTACCGTCGTGTGCTCAAGAGTTTAAGACTTGAGGAAGAATAACGACGGTGGAGCTTTAAAGGCGGTCCTCAGGGCGCGACGCGGCACTGCGGTCCGGCCCTGACGGTGATAAACAACCTCGCTCCGCCGCCTCGCCCACAGCTGCTTAACCTGCTCCTCGACAGTCGCCTGGGAGACGTAATTCTCTTACTGGACTACCACATGAGCGCCTGTGAATGCTTGGACGTGCCCGACAAAGGGAGGGAGCGTGTGTTTCTCTCTCCCACAAGCTTCCCCAGTCGTAAACGACAGTGCGATTAAGAGCTGGATGTCATGACAGAGCCTGTGAGTGAGCGGAGTACCGATTGGTCTCCGGAAACCTGGTGAAGACGGTATGTGTGTGTGTGTGTGTGTGTGTGTGTGTGTGTGTGTGTGTGGCTGGGGACGACGGCGGTGGCGTGTCTGATGCTCTGCGGTAGTCTGGACTCTCGCCACGTGATGGTGGTGGACACACACACACACACACACACACAGCCGCTGACTCACATACCTCGCTGCTGGAGCAGACACACGAAGGCCCTCGCACCCCTCATAATGAGGCAAGACGGCACGGATTCTCTACGTCTTGTAGTACCGTGCAGCCAACCACAGACGCCCCAAGAGCAGTTGCCCGGTGCCAAATCCAAGGAACGCTGGACACCGCTGTTGTCATGTACTACACCAGCTGTAGCCAGGCGCCACGCGGGCTGGTAGGTAGCTGACGACGGTCCTCTACATCGCTTGTAGCCGGGCGCCACGCGGGCTAGTTTGTGGCAGTTGACGACGGCGTGACTCACGGCTAAAATTATAGCCTTCACACAGCCAAGCGTGACTGCTTTCCCACGCCACACGCATTCTGCTTCGCCTGCTTTCTCTCCTACTCTCTCTGTTATCATCATCGTTTGCGGTTCCTGTCTTTTGTTCCTGCTTACACTTAGATCTTTTCCGTTATTCTGTCGTAGTTATAACACTGTTTCCCAGACCTGTAGCAGCGCCTGAGTGCAGGGGTGGTGGGCTGGGTCCCTCCGTAGTGTCGGCGAGCAGTGGTGGGGACAGCGCGGGTAGGTCAAGGGCGACCCATCCGCTCCCCAGACCACCCCCCCACCCTCACTCCATCACCGCACTGCTCATAATGGGGGTCGGTCTGGGTTGCAGCTCCGAAGTGTTTGTGGTGTGTGTGTGTATAGATGTTGAGCAGCTAGTGAGTTATATGTGTGTGTGTGTGTGTGTGTGTGTGTGTGTGTGTGTGTGTGTGTGTGTCGCTTATCCTCCTCCGTGTCCCACTCCGATCAGGAATGAGGGAAGACATTAATGTGTGTCTGTGGTATTGTTAATGTTGCTGATGGGTTGCCACGTGGAATGTCGCGGTGTTTATGTTGTCGCAACACTGTTCTGCTACCATGGTGTTACTGCGGCAGAGGAGGGCCGTGTTACCGAGC
>NC_092242.1:7909364-7949364 GCF_036320965.1 Panulirus ornatus
CTGTCAGTATGTCTCCAGCGGCTGGTATTAGAGGTAGTTGTAATAATAACTCCTCCAGAAGGATGTGTCGTGCCCACCACACACACTCATGATGACCTAAGCCTCGTGCCATGACTCGGTCACTCGAAAGTGATGACTGGCCCCAGAAGGCAGTAGCTTTTAGCGCCGTGAAAACGATGACTTTAGTTCTTGAACGCGATGACTGATTTTTCTTTTTTTAACAGCATGGTTTTTTTGAGTTCTTCAAGTACGATAACTTAGCCTTCTCATGTCCGACCACCCGCACACAAGTCGTATCTTAGAACCACTTGGTTAACTAACCGATCAGGTCCCGTAGCTGAGCACGTGACTACGATCGTCAACGATGGTCATTAGCCTTTACGGGACGAGTACCATTACCGTCATTATCATTATTTTACGTTATCATCGTAGCGGTGATCCTGTGTGCAAGTAATGATAAGTAGAGTCTCACACATCATCTGCAGGTATACGCCCTCCTTCAGGGAGTCAGGTATACGTTCTCCTTCAGGAAGTCAGGTATACGTTCCCTTTCAGGAAGTCAGGTATACGTCCCCCTTCAGGAAGTCAGGTATACGTCCTCCTTCAGGGAGTCAGGTATACTTCCTCCTTCAGGGAGTCAGGTATACGTCCTCCTTCAGGAAGTCAGGTATACGTTCCCTTTCAGGAAGTCAGGTATACGTCCCCCTTCAGGAAGTCAGGTATACGTCCTCCTTCAGGGAGTCAGGTATACGTCCCCCTTCAGGAAGTCAGGTATTCATCCCCCTTCAGGAAGTCAGGTATACGTCCCCCTTCAAGAAGTAAGGTATACCCCCCTTCAGAAGTCAAGTATATGTCCCCCTTCTGGAAGTCAGGTATACGTCCCCCTTCAGGAAGTCAGGTATATGTCCCCCTTAAGGATGTCAGGTACACGTCCCCCTTCAGGAAGTCATGTATACGTCCTCCTCCAGTTTTCTGTCTCACGGAAGTCCAGGTTTAGCAGGGATGAAGGGAACGGAAGCCCAAACTCATCATGGTCATCTGCAGAACTTTTCGATCGGTTTTGCTTTGTTCCTTGAAAGAAAGATTATGGTTAAGAGGTTAAAATCCTGCCTTTACCAGGAGGGCCGAAACTCCCTCCAGCATTCTGGTTATAGAAGGTAATAGAGATTTACCCAGGTGTGTGTGTGTGTGTGTGTGTGTGTGTGTGTGTGTGTGTGTGTTGTGTACGTCGTATGTATGCATGTATTAAGTCTTCCGTTTCCGTGTGCTGAACGTTGATGGTCCACAGTCTCCAGGGTAGAGGGACCTCATGCACACACACACACACACACACACACACACACACACACACACACACACACATGTGGGACGTGATGGCAAGATACGCCTCATACAGTATTCAGGCACACTTGGCCCGTGTTCCCACCACCCCCCCGCCGCTTGCTGAGTCTCCTCCAGGAAGAAGTCTCACGTGGACTCGGAAAAAGACATGTGTGAGACATTATCACAGGCTGTCTTGTCGCTGGCTGATTCACCTCTCCCCCTTCACGTCGCCGGGGGTTGTTTATTCTGGGATAGTTACCTTGTGGTCCTCTGTAGATGGGTATTAGTACTGAACTGTGTGTATACTGCGACTGTGGGTTGACCCTCATCGGAACTCCCACAGGTAGGTTCGTTAAGATACGTAGGTCGGGGGAAGTATGGACAAATTCTGGTAGCCTCGTCGATTACAGGCTGTACGTATGGTTCGACCTTGTGAAACGCAGGTCAGGTCAGGGCTGGGGTGTCTGACGCGTCAGGTGGATTTACAGCTGGTTTTATAAAGTCCCTGAGCACGGCGGTGCCACCCGTCTCCGTATGATGGCCTGAGGTCTTTATCTTGACATTTGAAGGTTAGGTCAGGTCAAGTCAAAGGTCATGATGCTGTAAGGGTCATACCGTCGTGTTCATGGGGTGTGCCGTCATGCTCCGTGGGTTTCGGAGAGAGATAAAAAAGAAGAAAAAAGCTGCTTCGTCACATCCGGCCAAACGTATTCTGCAGATCCCTCAAAACCCGAACTAAAATTTTCTTTATATGTGACGTGGGTTCCAGTCCAAAGCAGCGGCAGTAGTCGTGCACACTTCGCCACACCCCAGCAACCCTGTGGAAACTCTAACCGTTATAAGATAACCCAAGACGTCGGCAGGTCCGGTTAATTAACACCAGTCGTCGTAGAACAGCGTCCGATCATGTTCGCGTGTTGTTGCACCGACGGGAGACGGGTCCTCCTCCTCCCACGCTCCAGCATAGCAACTCGCCCTGGTCCAGCTTGCCTGCTGTTGCCGACATGTTCAGACGTCATGTGAAACCCTGACACCACACAGTTCCAGTCCAGTTTAGTATATCTATTCAACACACACAGCAGTCATTTGATACTTGAAGCTACACACGTCATGCTCCAGTTCGCCAGAGTCTTCGCTCATGATACGTATCGCAAACTCGTGGCAAAATGTTGGAGGATCGTGTCGTGAGCTCGTAAAAGGCGTGTTGTGGATCGCTGCTTGCGTCGCTCGCCTCCACATCCGGGGACAAACGATCGCCTGCAGAAGCAAATAAGAGACGACACTGGCCTCGTCCACAGCAACACACGGACTGGTGTAATTGATCACCGTGTGGAGGAGGAGTCGGGAAGATTTTTCTGAGATGGCGATGAAGACGGCGTGCTGCTAAGCGACTGGGGTTTGATATTGTACTCATGGCTGCGATGACCACACAGTGCGTGCACGTGTGGTGTTAGTCTTCCCTCCCCCCTGCCTGTGGTTAAAGCGCTAGTGAAACAAACAAACAAACAGAAAAAAAGGTTTCCTTTAGCGAGGCTGTATCATTTCCACTTGACGTAAAACAGTCCGGTCTGGCGTCCAAAGAACTTCCCCCTTTTTTTTAAAGCAGCCCATCCATCACTACACTTCCCTGCTCGTAATTTTATTGCAGCCTCGAGACAACACGAGCGCAATAAAGCGTCATAAAGAAAAGAGGGAAGAATCCTGGAGTTATACATGTAACAGTAATAACTTGGTGGTGGTGTTTCATACGTGTTACATGGCCAGAGGCAGGGAGAAATAAAGGAGAAAAGGTCACCTGTAGTGTTGGGGAAAGGTTGTGTGTGTGTGTGTGTGTGTGTGTGTGTGCGTGTGGTGCATGTGTGTGTGTGTGTGTGTGGCTGTGCTGCACAACACAGGAAATGAGGATGGAGGAGATAAGGTGAGGTTAAGGTCACTGCATATTCCCCCGCGGTTCCCCTGACTGTGTCCAGATTTCGTGATCGACGTAGAGATGCAATGTTGGTATGATAGACGTCTCTTTCATGTGCCAAAGCAACATGTCGCTGGTTCGATATGAGGCGTAAAGTCGTGATTTTTGGTGGAGCTGGTCAATGTTTGTCTTGGGAAGATCCTGTCAGGGAGGCACGTGAGGGTGAGGAGGGAATTCAAAGGACCGATTTAGAGAAAATTTTGGGAACTTGTTCGCGTAAAGAGATGCTTGCCAGAGGCTAAGGAAGGGTGGGGTAGGAGGGAGAAGGGAAGGGTCTACGGCGGCGTGAGAGAGACGCGGTGTTGTCGACATATGTTCCGTGGTGTGAAGGGGTCAAGAACTGTAGCCGGGCAACATGCCCCTGAGCCTTACTGAGAAGCCGTGGCTTCGCCCGTTATTGGACTTCCGGTGAACTTGGCTGCAAGGTTATTGGCTGTCACATTCTGGGGCGGAGTTAACTTGTTTACGGAAACGGTAACGCGGGGAGGAACACTTGGGGAAAACACATTGGTTACAATGCATAGAAATGGAAGATAATACGTGGTGGATAAGGTGATTGTGCTGTGAAAAAGGCGATTTGTAATGGACGTACAGGTGATTTAAGAGGGCAACAAGGGCCCATAACGACCAATCAGTCTATCTACTGACGACAGTCGTTCGATGGTTATATAGTTCATTTGTGTAAAAGGTAAAAGAATACGTAATTCATTTTTTTTTTCAAGCCGTAATGGACATGGCTAGAAAGGCCCATCGCTTCACAGAGACAGGCGGTATATGAGGCTGTTCCGCATGGGTAAATAGCATTATTTACTTGAATGAGGAGCAGGGAATGGGGTGAATTTTATTAGGGACGTCCATGGTGATGGCCCTGGGAAGGGAAGTGTGGCGTATTATTCTATGCCGTACGTTGGTGCTTGTGTATTGACGTATGAGTGGTAGGAGGTACGTGCCGTCATACGTGTTTGTGATTACACGAGGAAGCCAGATAGCAGAGGAGGTTTATCATACATACGGTATCTTAGATTCGTTGATGGTGAAGTAGTGGTTTGAGACGGTGGTCAGGGAGGGAGAGGGGGGGTCTGCATAATAAAGGGGGGACTAAATGTTCGGTATTAGTAATGCAGGAGAATATACGGAAGTAAAGTATTATGTTTGTGGTATTGTTCATCACTGTTTTCGAAGCCACGAAACAAAAACGAATCCAATCAGCAAGATGGAAGCTTTCCACCGTTTCCTACGGTGGCACTTGGGGCGTCTCTGTGTTATATATGGACGAAATTATACTCAGAAACAGTTCTTCGCTGGAGGACTTTCAACAGTGAACGTTGTTCTGGTAACAGCGCGGAGGGCGTGAGACCAGATCGGGGCACGATCCCGGCGAGTGTTTTGTGGGACTTCCTGCGTCGTTCGTTGGGAACTTTGAACCTGTAAGGAAAGTTGTGCACGACGACGATACGACTCCTTGAACAACGACTTTTATGAACCCTTAGTATGATGTTATGGCCCCTTGACCTGACCCTTGAAGGTCGAGTCAGAGGCGAGGTCGTCATACCTAAGGACCGTACCGTCGAGCTTAAGGGTCGTACTGTCGAGCTTAATGGTCGTACCGTCGTGCTCAAGGACCGTATCATCGTGTTCAAGGGTCGTACCGTCGTGCTCAAGGATCGCACCGTCGTGCTCAAGGGTTGTACCGTCGTCGTCCTCAAGGACCGTATCGTCGTGCTCAAGGGTCGTACCGTCGTCCTCAAGGACCGTACTGCCGTGCTCAAGGGTCGCACCATCGTCCTCAAGGGTCGCACCATCGTCCTCAAGGATCGTACCGTCGTGCTCAAGGACTGTATCTCTCTCCGTTTCACTAATCCTTCCATCGAAGTCCTCTGATGTTAGCTGTGAACCTGGCATTCTGCTCTGGATGAATTTTCATATGCATAGAAAAATCTTCAGGTATTCTCTCTGGCGTTCCCCCACAATTCTTTTCGGTGAGATTTTTTTTTTCCCCCTCACCATAGACTTCTGCTCCTCTCGTGTCATTGTGCTGCAGTCACTCTTTGTCCTCACGTACAACCCTCCAACACTCCTCGTCTCATCGCGCGGCTTCATATCCTCTGTGTCCCTTTGACGTCGCGCCTCAGATGTCCACCTCCCTCTCTGTATCTTCGTGGACAATGTATGAGACCTCCATAACTCTGGTCTGTTCTCTGGATGTGGAGATTGGCACCCCCCAGTTAATGTCGCCCGAAGAAATGACTCAGTTCAGCGTAGTTTCCGCTCGGCTTATATATTTCCCATCTGTTGCTTTGGTGCTCGTGTGTCTCCTTCGGTGCCGCCGCCTCATTACCCCTCCACCCCAGCAAATGCTGTGAAAGTTCGAGCGCCACTTGCGATCGCCTCTCCTCCCGGCGTCTGGTGCACACCATACATGACGTTTTCTATTTCCAGTCTGTGCTGTCGGCATAAAGAGATCCAATACCGATGGCGCGCGTTGGTGTTGCCGCCGGTTCTTCGTGCGGCGTCGTACCCTGACGTGAGGTGGTGTTACCCACACTTTTCCCGCAGTAATTTTTTTTTTTCCCTAAGAATTTATACCACCACGGTTAATCTCCTCTCTCTTGTGCCGGACCCAACACGCTCGTTTGGTTATCCGTATAGTTTAGGACCTTCTCTACCCATTTACGAGGACACCCTTCCACCATTCCGTGCGTCTGGTCTGACCCTTGTCTTATACAACCTTTCTAATTGAATCTTCCTTATTTTTCTAATTTTTTTTGAGGGTCTTATCTTCCCAAAGGAATGTACGTTATGAGAACAATTATTTCGTTTTATTGTGTTTTAGTGTTTGTGTGTGTGTGTGTGTGTGTGTGTGTGTGTTGCTCAAGGGCTGTATCGTCGTGCTTAGGGGTAGCATCGTCTTTCTCAAGGGTCGCACCGTCGTGCTCAAGGGCCCTATCGCTATGCTCGAGGGTCGCACCGTCGTACTCATGTCGCACCCTTGTATTCTTAGGATCGCACCGTCGTGCTCAGGAGTCGTGTAACTCTAGCGGTCTAGCTCATGGGTAAGTACCCCCGTATTGAGGGGGCGGTCGTCATACTGTCGTGTTCACGCGCTTAAGATGTCTAGCAAGTATCGACCACAGCCATAGGTTTGTTTACCTTCGGCAAAGTCCCTCCCCCTGGTGGCTGGGTAAGCCGCACGGGTGGATGGGAGGCAGGCGAGGCCCCGGAGCTGACGGTGACTCTCGAGTTACGGCATTGTGAACGCACCAGCGTGAGGGGTGAGAGGGGTCCAGGTACTTGGGATGCAGAGGGCGGCTTGCGGTTCAAAGACTGCACGAGTTTCTTCCTCATGTTATCCGTTTTTCTTCCTCCTTCCCAGAGGACTGGATTTTATTCACTCGAGAGATTCTGTGGCTCCCTGGAAAGGATACGACTTCTGTCTATGATCTTGTGAGTCTACTTCTGTCTATGATCTTGTGAGTCTACTTCTGTCTATGATCTTGTGAGTCTACTTCTGTCTATGATCTTGTGAGTCTACTTCTGTCTATGATCTTGTGAGTCTACTTCAGTCTATGATCTTGTGAGTCTACTTCAGTCTATGATCTTGTGAGTCTACTTCAGTCTATGATCTTGTGAGTCTACTTCAGTCTATGATCTTGTGAGTCTACTTCAGTCTATGATCTTGTGAGTCTACTTCTGTCTATGATCTTGTGAGTCTACTTCTGTCTATGATCTTGTGAGTCTACTTCAGTCTATGATCTTGTGAGTCTAGTTTATACCATCTTCATTGGTCTGTGGCATCGCTGATGTAGGGTGATCATAGACTTCCCGCGTGTGTGTGTCCCCCTCATAACACTTGAGAAAGCCACGATGGGTCGATTACCCGAGCATTGCCCTGGGTGATTGATGGTAACGTACGAGTCGCCAGGATCAGATAAACTCATCCGCACTGACGACCCAGCTGCTGCTGCTGCTGCTGCACCCACGCCTCGACCAGCGAAGCCGCCTCGCTCTTCTTCATATTACCATCGCTCGTCACGTGTAGATGGCAGAGAGAGAGAGAGAGAGAGAGAGAGAGAGAGAGAGAGAGAGAGAGAGAGAGAGAGAGAGAGAGAGAGTGGAAGGGGAAAAAAATAACAAAAAAGAATTTTTCTTGAAAGCCAGAGAGGGAGGAAAAAAAAGATATAACAAATCGAGAGTGGAATAATCGGGAAATAAATCACGTTATTGTATTGAAGGAATTTCCAAGTCGGTAATAAGATAACCAAGGACGTGTGGTTGGGATGGGGGGTTCCTCCTGTAGGAGCGGTGAGGGACTCGTCCTCTCGTGTGAACCATTATGAAGATGAAATTCGTGTCTCAGGGCAGCCGCCCCATTCTTCATATGGTGGGTGGACAAGGCCAACAGAAGGGGCGCAGGGTGTCGGAACGAGGCTGGGGTGTTCGGGGGGGCTAGGTCGGAGGGGGTGAACTTTTGGGATAGATTAATGAAGGGTCCGAGCACTGAATGCGTAAGGAGATTAGATTCCGAGTGGAGGGAAAAAGAAAGTTGAGAAAGGCGTTTTGAATAGCCTTTGTGATGCGACATAAGCCTGTTTGAAAGGAAGGTTGGGAGGTGTAGATGAAGAAATTACATGTAATTTAGAAACTTAGACAACTATGTGTCTTAGAAACGTTTGATAACTACTGAACAATCATACAACGAGAGACAAAATAGTAGTGAAATTTACATGTATCTGACTTTCTTTATCGGGTATCAGCGTCCAAACTGAGACTTGCACGATGTGCGTGAAACTTCGTCGCATTGAGAAGACTGTGTGTGGTGTGTGTGTTTGTGTGTGAAGTCGTAAGCAGGGAGCACAGCTGAGATAAGGGCAATACAACCAAACCTCCGTCAGGAGGCGAGGTGGGGGAGATAGGGTTGCAGGGCTGCGTGTTGTGACCCGGGAGGACCTGATGGTAGAGGGATACGTGATACGGTCCCGTTCGTCGGGCGGCCATTCCTGCTTGTCCACCAGACTGGTGACATAACCTGTCCCCCGACCAGTCCCGGGGGGCAATCGATACCTCCCATACCACCCGCTCGCTTCCCAATACCACGTGAGACCAGTTCTACCACTGGTTTTGATACACTTCATTTTTTTTTTTTTCTCTATACCTGTTCTCCTTCTCTAACCTTAGCGAGGTGGCGTCACGAACGGACGACTTGAGCGGCCGAGGGCGAGGAGGAGGAGGAGGAGGAGGAGAAATAGATCGTAGCTTGGCTCTGGGTTTCTGTTTGTGCTTTTAGAAAGAGAGGATGCGTGAGGGGAGGATCTCCACCCAGCCGCCTCACTCCAGCCCCTTTTAGTCGCGTCCTACGACACGCAGGGGCTGCGTGGGTCGTAGTCTTACTCCCCCGCTCAAGGGACCAATATTGATGATCATAAGAATGATACATTTAGTGATAATTGCTTGACGATACTTATGATAATGATGATTACGATGATAACGTAGATTATGAGTAGACCGATGATCGATCGTAAACTGAAGAACATTATAAAGCCACCTCAGTCTTTGGTCATATATCTTCGTCTTCACAAGAGAATTAGAAACCCTGTGTTACGTATGATTAGATACAATCTAACACACACACACACACACACACACACACACACACACACACACACACACACACGCATACACTTACCAGGGAATCTCCCATCACTGTTCCACGCCTCATGTTAGCTGTGCTTGTGATAAAGGTTATGTAATTATAAGGAACTTTTATAACCCCTTTTGATGCCACCAAGGCCTCAGGGTCTTCTGTCTCTCTGGATCCGGTCGAATCCAGTCCGTCTGGGAGGATCTGAAGCGTTACTTGGAGGATGAGATCGTAATTGGTCGTTTGTTTCATCGGCGTGATCTCTGGAGGTGTTGGTTTTGGAGCTGTTGGTCAGAGATTTGTGGCGCCTCGTTGGGGAGAGAGAGAGAGAGAGAGAGAGAGAGAGAGAGAGAGAGAGAGAGAGAGAGAGAGAGAGAGAGAGAGAGAGAGAGGATTGTGTACAGCTTTTTTTTTACATAATAGGTGGCTTTTATATTCAAAAAACCTTCGAGAGAATATATATATATATATATATATATATATATATATATATATATATATATATATATATATATATATATATATATATATATATATATATATATTTTTTTTTTTATTATACTTTGTCGCTGTCTACCTCGCAAACGCGGGAGACAGCGACAAAGTATAATAAAAAATAAAAATATATATATATATATATATATATATATATATATATATATATATATATATATATATATATCCCTGGGGATAGGGGAGAATGAATACTTCCCACGTATTCCCTGCGTGTCGTAGAAGGTGACTAAAAGGGGAGGGAGCGGGGGGCTGGAAATCCTCCCCTCTCATTATTTTTTTTTTTTTAATTTTCCAAAAGAAGGAACAGAGAAGGGGGCCAGGTGAGGATATTCCCTCAAAGGCCCAGTTCTCTGTTCGTAACGCTACCTCGCTAACGCCGGAAATGGCGAATAGTTTGAAAGAAAAAGAAAAAAAAAGAATATATATATATATATATATATATATATATATATATATATATATATATATATATATATATATATATATATATGCCATTCCCTGCCGTCCATAATGAATCAGTGTATGTCACTGCCTTTCACTGCAGCTTCTTCGGTGAAGAATCTATCAACAGAGAAAATAAAAAAGGCTTCACGTTCCTCAATTAAGCACCAGGACTGTTTGCCCCGTAACGAAGGCTTTGTGGAGTACAATTAGTGTTTCCTGGATCCAGACTGAATTGATTGCTGAGCATAGGGAAATGGTACTGGGAATGGCCCTTTGATGGTGGTAGGTACTGGTGAACCTCTCCCCCTCCCCATTCATTCTCTCTCTCTCTCTCTCTCTCTCTCTCTCTCTCTCTCTCTCTCTCTCTCTCTCTCTCTCTCTCTCTCTCTCTCTCTCTATCTCTCTCTCTCTCTCTCTCTCTCTCTCTCTCTCTCTCTCTCTCTCTCTATATATATATATATATATATCTGTCTATTATCTATCTGTCCGTCTCTTTTATGTCGTAGCTTCACCAGCAGTTGTTTCCACTTGAACTAAGAACGAGGGTTATCGATAATTGCTTTCATCTTACACACACACACACACTGGGGAAGCCTCAGCAAAGCGTGTGGCAGCACCTCAGCTGGTTGCGGGCCGAGATCCCGGCTGGCTGTGGCTGGCTGGCTGTGGCTGGCTGATGGAGGCGTCGGCCGCCGTCGTGCTGAGCAGAGCAGGAAACCCCGATCGATTCCCATCCAGGTGTTGCCAGTATGGGCCCCACACCACTCCTTTTTTTTTTTTTTTTTTTTTTTTTTTTAGAACAGGTCGCTCGTCTTCTTTCATGTTTTGTTCTTTAAATGTAGTTCTATTCTTTTTTAAGGTATTTCTAAGTTTGTTTGAATGCAGGAGGTGGTTAATTCTAAGGTGGTTTACTTGAAAGGGACTCTCTCTCTCTCTCTCTCTCTCTCTCTCTCTCTCTCTCTCTCTCTCTCTCTCTCTCTCTCTCTCTCTCTCTCTCTCTCATTATGATTTCTTGTTTACTCATTTCACTCTAATATCTCTCGTCTTTTCTCGGTCTGTTGTGTGGTGAGTGTGAAGCGAACCGGGTAATGATGCTTCGCGAAGAACGGCTTTTCGCACGTTTACATTAGCATCAACACACACACACACACACACACACACACACACACACACACACACACACACACACACACACACACACACTCATACAGCCGGCGTGCCTCTCCGTGCTCAAGGGGCGTACCGACGTGCTCAAGGGGCGTACCGACGTGCTCAAGAGGCGTGCCGACGTGCTCAAGGGGCGTGCCATCCTGCCTAAAGGGCGTGTCATCGTACTCAAAGAGATTAAACTCCGCGCTAAAGATATTTACCCGTCAGGCACACGCGCTCTGGGCCAGATATGTGGGCTTTGAAGCGGATGTTAATTTACCGCAATCTGGTCCTGTATTTAATTTTTCGTGGTCGGCCAGACTTTTGAAGGAGGGGGCGGATGGAAGCTCCATGATCTACCGCTTTGTTGTTAAGCATTAATTTCCGTGATGCACCACTCGCCTGCAGGGCTCGCCTCAGCGAATTAAGCCCGCGTTGGTTCGATCCCCGGTCGCGGCGGTCGATCCAAAGTCCACCCATCTGTTCTTCCCTCCTCCCCCAGGGGCTTGGTCGATAACCACGTACTTGATCGCCGTTTCCTGCGTTATCGAGTTGACTCCAGGGATAGAGGAAGAAGGAGCACATCCACTCATGTCCTTGCTCTAGCTGTCATGTGTAATGCACGGAAACCACAGCGCCCTATCCACAACCAGGCTTCCCCTCCATTATATGTATATATATATATATATATATATATATATATATATATATATATATATATATAGATAGATAGATAGATAGATAGATAGATAGATAGAGAGAGAGAGAGAGAGAGAGAGAGAGAGAGAGAGAGAGAGAGAGAGCGTTTATATTTTCTTTATTTCAGGCATTCACTTGCCCGTGCCGTGTCAGCTGACATAGAGAATATCAAGAATGTAGAAATGTTGTAGTTGCAGTGTAAAACGTCGTGGACATCACTGGCGACAAAAACTTTTATTTAAGTAATTTCAGTGACAGGACGTCGGAGACAGAAGTCTTAGAACACGCCTGATCGAAGCTGTATCGAACCGTCTCCTCTGTCTCGACCATATGTGTGTCTCGACCAGACGTGTGTGTGTGTGTGTGTGTGTGTGAGTGTGTGTGTTTCAACGACGATAATCACGGGACTTCGTTCTAAAGTGTACACCTGTCTGACTGTTCATAGGCATCATGAAGAGCATCTCTTCTCTAACTGGTTAACATATGACCAGCACCGCTCCGAAAGTGACGAGGCACTTTTGTAGCTCACTAATGCTTCGGCACCAGGATCCATGAAGCACTTTGAAACGCAAGGAGGCTTCGAGGGGGTTGTGCAGCTACCGAGAGAGTGAGGCCTCAGAGACGCTTTCCCTGGATCTGAAGCACCAAACAATACTTAGGCATAAACTGAAGCTACTCTGATATACGGGGAAATATATACAGGTATCTGTTTCAAAATGGTTGCAAAAAATTTTTTCTAACACTGAAAATAATAGAATGGAATGATCGTTATCAGTCTTAGTGGATTCGAACATCTGTGATACGTCACTACGGGTAATTATGGTTGACATTTGGTTGTAGGAATGCTTAAATCTATCTGGGGTCAATTATCGAATCTTTAATCAGTCTGTCTCTGACTGTAAAGTGAACGTCGTCGAGAGAACACCTCACAGTGGAAGACATTCAAGAAGTCGGTGATGTAACCACTTGTTCTCGGTTGCCACCTGCAGTTCCCGTGAGGCTCAACCCATCTCGAAGCACTTGTGAAGGGAACAATCCGGAGGAACACGTGCTTCGAACCGTGGTGCTCCGACTCTTCTATCGCATGTAGTTTCGTTGTTACAAGCTTTCTTCACAATTTGAATAGAATGTTAGGGATATACCTCGTACCCTGATGTTGTATGGTGTTGGATTTAACGTTCATTCGCCATCTTTAAATGTCATTCAGCCAGGATCCTTACCATACCACAAACAGACAGATGGGTGAGATTGGTTTTGTGCTTCGTGTTTCGGTTAAGGCTTCACAAACCATCTACGTCCCACTCGTTCCGGGCTTTGGCTGGTCTGGATCCTCTCTCTCTCTCTCTCTCTCTCTCTCTCTCTCTCTCTCTCTCTCTCTCTCTCTCTCGATGCTGATGTTTAGGATGAATATTGTAGAAACCGACGTGTGTGATGTTGCTGCTTTCGGCGGATACGGTGTGGAAGTGCTGATGAAACGTGTCGGTAATGAATATCACACGGTAGTGTAAACAAACGGAGATCTGTTCTCTAGTCGTCGATGAGGTGAGGTGAGGCGCGTTGATGTGAGGTGCTGTATTTTCTGCTTTGGACACAGTATCCTGCGACTCGCGGGCGATGGGTCTTGTTATATCACCAGCCAGGCCAGTGGAGGGGAACGGAGGAGGGTAAGGTGATCCCCTGGTGTGTAGTTTGCCTATTATTTCAGTCCCTGGTTCAGACCCCATTTGTTCTTGTCTCTCGAGGCGGCTCTTAGGCACCTGCAATAGGAAGGCGACGGGGGCTTTATGGTCTTACAAAGCCAATTTTCAGGGAAACAAAATATTTCTTTTTCTGCACTGTCTTCTCTCGAGGTATATATACATGAAGATCCACAGCATTAACTTGATGGCACGACCCCCCCTCCCCCCACTCTCTCTCTCTCTCTCTCTCTCTCTCTCTCTCTCTCTCTCTCTCTCTCTCTCTCTCTCTCTCTCTCTCTCAGAAAAAAAAAGAAAAAAAATCTTGGAGAGGTAAGACAAGCCTGTGAGCTCGAGGTTGATCTCGTGGGACCTCAAGGTCGGAGCCTTTATTGGTGAGGGGGAGGGTGGCGGCCTGTGTGCCTCAGCGGCGGGACGGACGGACGGACGGCTTGGGACCGGTGAAGGGCGGGGTCAGCAACCCTCACCACTCCGGGCATCATGGGAGGGACGTTGTGTATGAATACGTAATGGCTGCTGTGCGCCTCCCCCGCCCCAGACCCAGGCATCACCCTGTGCAAAGAGGTCCAGATCTGACCTTAGCTCCAGGAGGGAGGCTGGCTGCCTGCCTGCCTGCCTGCCTGGCTGCCTAGCTGGCTGGCTGGCTGCCTGGCTGTCTAGCTGGCTGCCTAGCTGGCTGGCTGGCTGCTTAGCTGGCTGCCTAGCTGGCTGGCTGGCTGCCTGGCTGCTTAGCTGGCTGCCTAGCTGGCTGGCTGGCTGGCTGGCTGGCTGGTTCGTTGGCTACCTCGAACGTCCTCTCCTTCTCCAAGCATCCAAGGCCGGACATGGGTGTGTCCACCGGACGTGGAAGCAGTGGCCTTTGACGTGACAGGTATTCTCTGTCCCTCACTCTCCACCCAGCACGAGCTGTCGTCCTAACGAACGTCCAGCAAGTGAACCGTTTGAAGTACACTTCAAGTCTCGTGTGTGAAGTTCGAAATTTCGTAAATTCATGGCATATTCAGAGGTCACTTTTCCTCCTCGTCCTCCTCCATGACACACGCGGGGGGTCGGAGCCATTCAAGTGTGGCGGAGGAGGTTACTACTGCCTTTCGTCCGGTGCCCCGCCATGGCAACCAGGGTTCACGTGGACGTCATCTGGAACCACAGTTTACACATCCATGTCAGATGTTCTGTTGTCGTTTGCTTCTTTTACGTAAATATGTGAAGGATGAGGGTTTTTTATCGCGTCCGACTTCATCTCTTAATTGGCATTGACATCATTTTACGAGTGCTTTTGTGTGTGCGTGTGCATTTGTGTGTGTGTTTTATTTTAGTATACCTTGATTACCTGTCTGTAACTCGTTACTTGTACACTACAGTTCTGTACTGTATAGTACAGGGAGAGAATTTACTACTGCAATGACGGGGACCCACATGTGTACACGTGTGTGTGGGGGGGGGGGGATGTAATAGATTGAGTGGTTAGATATGACTGATTACGAACGCTGTATGTGTACGAGTGCGTAATGGCTTGTGTCTTGTCCCGTTGGGCTGTCATGAGCCGGTGTACTGACTGTTGTATGAGGCAGTGGGCCGTAGGTCATGACTGTAATCCTCTGCCACTTTGCGTTCGGTTCAGTGCGTCTGACCTTTCTTCCTCACATGGACGTGCTTCATGCGGTGTCCGTGCGCGTGTTGTCGAACTGAGTCCCGAACCCTCCAGAAGGAGGATCTCCTTAGATGACGAGGACCCTTCCCTTCCGCCGTGTACTGTGCCTGCTTGGGGGGCAGGCAGGGGAGGGGCCTGTATGGTCCGAAGACCTTCCACCGTACAGGGAGCCTGTGCGGTCTTAGAATGATCTGGAACGCCTGAAGATCGTGTTCTCGATCTTACGATTTGGTCTCTGAGAAATGATCCTTTCGGTCTTGATATCAACCAGGCCATCTTTAGACCTAAGATTCAACCAGCCAACCAATCAAGTCTGGAAGTTGTGTCTGGTCTTGTGTACCTCCTCCCCTTTCTCCTCCCCCTCCCCTTTTTTTCCCCAGGCAGAACCCCCTTAAACAGGCAATCTCGAAGGCCTGTGTCTCGGGGGGGGGGGGGGGGGGGGGCCTCACAGCGGAGGAATATCTTGGGTTTTAGGAAAGGTCAGGATCTGTAGGATTACAGGGGGTGAGAGAGAGGGTGGGTGGGGGAGGAGATAGACAGGAGGATCAGTGAAGCGATAGATGGGGTGGCATCTATGGGTTCCTGAGCTGTGGTGGGTGAGGGAGTGAGAAGGGAACTCACTCACCCACCAACTCACCCCACCCCGTGTGGTTCTTGAAGGGTGGGTGGGGCAGGGTAGTCTTGGGTCAGTGTGCTGGTGAGAGTAGACCTGTGGCAGGGTGGTGGGAGAGTGGTCTTGGGGTCAGCGTGGTGGGAGAGTGGTCTTGGGTCAGCGTGGTGGGAGAGTGGTCTTGGGTCAGCGTGGTGGGAGAGTGGTCTTGGGTCAGCGTGGTGGGAGAGTGTCTTGGGTCCGCGTGGTGGGAGAGTGGGCTTGGGTTTAGGTGGTGGGGAGGTGGTCTTGGGTCAGCGTGGGGGAGAGTGGTCTTGGGTCAGCGTGGTGGAGAGTGGTCTTGGGTCAGCGTGGGGGGGAGAGTGGTCTTGGGTCAGCGTGGTGGGGGAGAGTGGTCTTGGGTCAGCGTGGTGGGAGAGAGTGGTCTTGGGTCAGCGTGGTGGGGGAGAGTGGTCTTGGGTCGCGTGGTGGGGGGAGTGGGTTTTTGGGGCAGCGTGGTGGGGGGAGTGGTTTGGTCAGCGTGGGGGGGAGAGTGGTCTTGGGGCAGGTGGTGGAGAGTGGCTTGGGTCAGCGTGGTGGGGGGAGTGGTTTGGTCGCGTGTGGGAGAGTGGTTTTGGGTCAGCGTGAATTTTGTTGTTAGGTTTGCTTTACTTTCGCCAACCCTATTTGTCGAAAGGACCTTTTTTTTTAATTTTATATATTATTTTGCCTTGCTTTTGCGCATGCATTTTTGATTTTGTATTAACGTGGGCACAGATGACATTTAAGATAATGTTATGCTAAAGCCGAACCAGGTAATTCAGTTAGTGTTATCCTCTGAGTCGATGTGTTTTTCCACCAATTTTCTGGTCTTAATGAATGTCATTGTATTAGTTGGATATTGGTCTAACCTGAGGCATCCATGCCACCACCACACAGCTGTTGCAGCTCGGCTGGGCGAGTTGGATAGGTTATCTCCGGGAAGGATAGAGCAGTGTTGCCAAACTAACGTCAGTGTGCATTGCAACGTTGAGGTTAGACGTAACTGTTATAGCAGACAGGCGCCAGCGATCGACTGTTTTTCTAACCTGTACAACAGATTCATGGAGACGGATTTGGTTTCGGTTCATGTTTGCATTGAAAAAGTAACATGATGTCTTTTTACCTATACACCCTTTGAATCTGACATGTCCTCCCTTCCCCAAATCCATTGACTTCTCCCATGGTCCTATTTTCCTAATATGACTTCTAACATTCTTTTTTAACCCAAGCCATCATTTCCCCCCCCCCCCTTTTTTTTTTTTCTAAACCTGACCAGTCTTTCATTTCCTGAACCTGATATACTTTCCTGTTCTTAAGAAAAAAAATCATCCCATATCTTTTTCCTCTCACTGGCCCACCATATCCTCCCTATTGTTAATTCTCCCTTAACGTGTTGGATTAACCTTTTCACTCCATAACACAGCCTAGCCTCTCCACCCTTTTCACCTCGATACAATATCCCCGCCCATGACCTGGCTTATCTTTTTTTCCCCCAGTAACCCAACCTTACTTACTTCACGCAACTTCTTATCTTTTTTATATACTCTTGAGCAGTTTTTTTTTCTCTTAGCTAATTGCCGAACCATATTTCAAGTCCACTACTACTGTTTTTTTTTCCTTCGTTTCGTGGTTACCATTGACTAAAATTTACCAAATAAGCCTCATTTAGCAGCCTCGCGCATTAAATTCCAAGCCGAAGCTCTCACCCCTGTACGTGACCAAACTACCCGCCTTATTTCATAACTTAATTTGAATTCCGCAACCCAGCCGCAGTTGCCACTTTAGGGTGCTCTGAATAAGCTTTTAAAGCAGAGAATTATAGTCGTTGAGGAGGCAGAGATCTCATTCTTGCTCCGTTTGATTTGTTGGCGTCCATCTGTGGAGCCATCAGCAGCTACCGGCTCCTTGGTAAAGGTGTTGTATGTCCATTCTATAATGATGTATGAGCGGCATCGTGTGGGAGGTGTGCTTGCCGCTCTCGTATACTTATTTATTGAGTAATCATGAGCAGACTCCAGCGGGAAGTTTTACTGATCAGTCCAAGGCTGAGGGGAAGTTTCATTGTCAATTGTCTATCGTTTGTGTAAAGTGGAAGCATTGTTATTAAACGTTTTAATCCCTTGAGGATGACGGTGCGACCCTTGAGCTCGATGTTGCGACCCTTGAGCTCGATGGTGCGACCCTTGAGCACGACGGTACGACCCATGAGCACGGCGGTCCGACCGACCCTGTGGTGCAATGGCTTAGCCTTTGACTCAAGCCTTAAAGGAAGGTGAAACGCTCGGCCATCATACCCAAGTGTTGTACTCTCGTGCTCATAAGGATATAAGGTCAGAAGTCGCACCGTGATGATAACCCAGGTTTCGTATCGTCTTACATTATGGAGATCAGGTCAAAGGTCGCACCAACATACCTGATGTTCCTACCTCCATGCTCATACGAGTTAGACCAAAAGGTCGCCCTTAAATATCCAAGGGCCGTACTATCTTGCTCAGAAGGGTCAGCTTAAAGATCACATCATTATACACCCAGGGGTCGTAGCGTCGCGCTCAGGGATCGTACAGCCGTTTTCAAGGATTGCACCGACCTTTCTCAAGGGGTGAAGTTGGACGAATAAGAGTCGGCGGGAAATTTTAGGTGCACGTGAATATTTTAGCTTCCAGTCTCGGCCTGAGAGGATTTGTGGTTGCTGGCAAATGCGCGGGGACAGTCTGGCTCCAGCAACATCTTGATCAAGGCAGGCGAGACAATGCCGCGGGAGCCCTTGCAAGGAAACCCTTGGATTGGAGAGTTGGTTTTGCTGGTACGTATGGTGATCGACGTGCGTGTAATATTGACATAGGACACTGTTTGTAAACTTCATAACTTAAGGAGACTGTGCTTCAAACTTCCATCGTATTATAGATAAAGAACTGAGTATCCTCTTGAGCACGACGCTAAGACCCTTCAGTATGATGACCTGGTCTTTGACCTGGCCCTCAAGGATCAATGCAGAGGCCACGCCAAGTGTATACCCATGATATATATCATCATGCTCAAGGGTTGTTACCATCGTCTTCGAGACGTTTAAGCCGCAGACAAGTTAAGGTGTTCATAGGTCATGATGCATCAAACGTGTAATGATGGATGATAAGAGCAGAACTTTCACTTGCGGCGGACCATTGTGTTCACACAACCACGCTTCGGTAGATCCGCTCTCTGTAGGCAGGCTAGTGGTGTACACCAACAAATGGGTACCTCCTCGGTACACTCCAGGCTCGAGGTTTACACCAGCAGCAGGATACCTCCTCGGTACATTCCAGGCTCGTGGTTTACATCAGCAGCAGGGTACCTCCTCGGTACATAACAGGCTCGTGGTTTACACCAGCAGCAGGGTACCTCCTCGGTACATTCGAGGTTTACATCAGCAGCAGGGTACCTCCTCGGTACATTCGAGGTTTACATCAGCAGCAGGGTACCTCCTCGGTACATAACAGGCTCGTGGTTTACACCAGCAGCAGGATACCTCCTCGGTACACTCCAGGCTCGAGGTTTACACCAGCAGCAGGATACCTCCTCGGTACATTCCAGGCTCGTGGTTTACATCAGCAGCAGGGTACCTCCTCGGTACACTCCAGGCTCGTGGTTTACACCAGCAGCAGGATACCTCCTCGGTACATTCCAGGCTCGAGGTTTACATCAGCAGCAGGGTACCTCCTCGGTACACTCCAGGCTCGTGGTTTACACCAGCAGCAGGATACCTCCTCGTACACTCCAGGCTCGAGGTTTACATCAGCAGCAGGGTACCTCCTCGTACACTCCAGGCTCGTGGTTTACACCAGCAGCAGGATACCTCCTCGGTACACTCCAGGCTCGTGGTTTACACCAGCAGCAGGATACCTCCTCGGTACACTCCAGGCTCGAGGTTTACACCAGCAGCAGGATACCTCCTCGGTACACTCCAGGCTCGTGGTTTACACCAGCAGCAGGATACCTCCTCGGTACATAACAGGCTCGTGGTTTACACCAGCAGCAGGATACCTCCTCGGTACATAACAGGCTCGTGGTTTACACCAGCAGCAGGATACCTCCTCGGTACATTCGAGGTTTACATCAGCAGCAGGGTACCTCCTCGTACACTCCAGGCTCGTGGTTTACACCAGCAGCAGGATACCTCCTCGGTACATAACAGGCTCGTGGTTTACACCAGCAGCAGGATACCTCCTCGGTACATTCGAGGTTTACATCAGCAGCAGGGTACCTCCTCGGTACACTCCAGGCTCGAGGTTTACACCAGCAGCAGGGTACCTCCTCGGTACATAACAGGCTCGTGGTTTACACCAGCAGCAGGATACCTCCTCGGTACATAACAGGCTCGTGGTTTACACCAGCAGCAGGATACCTCCTCGGTACATAACAGGCTCGTGGTTTACACCAGCAGCAGGATACCTCCTCGGTACACTCCAGGCTCGTGGTTTACACCAGCAGCAGGATACCTCCTCGGTACATTCCAGGCTCGTGGTTTACACCAGCAGCAGGATACCTCCTCGGTACATTCGAGGTTTACATCAGCAGCAGGGTACCTCCTCGGTACATTCCAGGCTCGTGGTTTACACCAGCAGCAGGGTACCTCCTCGGTACATAACAGGCTCGTGGTTTACACCAGCAGCAGGATACCTCCTCGGTACATAACAGGCTCGTGGTTTACACCAGCAGCAGGATACCTCCTCGGTACATTCGAGGTTTACATCAGCAGCAGGGTACCTCCTCGGTACATAACAGGCTCGTGGTTTACACCAGCAGCAGGATACCTCCTCGGTACATAACAGGCTCGTGGTTTACACCAGCAGCAGGATACCTCCTCGGTACATTCGAGGTTTACATCAGCAGCAGGGTACCTCCTCGGTACATAACAGGCTCGTGGTTTACACCAGCAGCAGGATACCTCCTCGGTACATTCCAGGCTCGTGGTTTACACCAGCAGCAGGATACCTCCTCGGTACACTCCAGGCTCGTGGTTTACACCAGCAGCAGGATACCTCCTCGGTACACTCCAGGCTCGTGGTTTACACCAGCAGCAGGATACCTCCTCGGTACATTCGAGGTTTACATCAGCAGCAGGGTACCTCCTCGGTACACTCCAGGCTCGTGGTTTACACCAGCAGCAGGATACCTCCTCGGTACATAACAGGCTCGTGGTTTACACCAGCAGCAGGATACCTCCTCGGTACACTCCAGGCTCGAGGTTTACACCAGCAGCAGGATACCTCCTCGGTACATTCGAGGTTTACATCAGCAGCAGGGTACCTCCTCGGTACATAACAGGCTCGTGGTTTACACCAGCAGCAGGATACCTCCTCGGTACATTCGAGGTTTACATCAGCAGCAGGGTACCTCCTCGGTACATTCGAGGTTTACATCAGCAGCAGGGTACCTCCTCGGTACATTCGAGGTTTACATCAGCAGCAGGGTACCTCCTCGGTACATTCGAGGTTTACATCAGCAGCAGGGTACCTCCTCGGTACACTCCAGGCTCGTGGTTTACATCAGCAGCAGGGTACCTCCTCGGTACATTCGAGGTTTACATCAGCAGCAGGGTACCTCCTCGGTACATAACAGGCTCGTGGTTTACACCAGCAGCAGGGTACCTCCTCGGTACACTCCAGGCTCGTGGTTTACACCAGCAGCAGGATACCTCCTCGGTACATTCCAGGCTCGTGGTTTACACCAGCAGCAGGATACCTCCTCGGTACACTCCAGGCTCGTGGTTTACACCAGCAGCAGGATACCTCCTCGGTACATTCCAGGCTCGTGGTTTACACCAGCAGCAGGATACCTCCTCGGTACACTCCAGGCTCGTGGTTTACACCAGCAGCAGGATACCTCCTCGGTACATTCGAGGTTTACATCAGCAGCAGGGTACCTCCTCGGTACATTCCAGGCTCGTGGTTTACACCAGCAGCAGGATACCTCCTCGGTACACTCCAGGCTCGAGGTTTACACCAGCAGCAGGATACCTCCTCGGTACATAACAGGCTCGTGGTTTACACCAGCAGCAGGATACCTCCTCGGTACACTCCAGGCTCGTGGTTTACACCAGCAGCAGGATACCTCCTCGGTACATTCGAGGTTTACATCAGCAGCAGGGTACCTCCTCGGTACATTCGAGGTTTACATCAGCAGCAGGGTACCTCCTCGGTACATTCGAGGTTTACATCAGCAGCAGGGTACCTCCTCGGTACACTCCAGGCTCGTGGTTTACACCAGCAGCAGGATACCTCCTCGGTACATTCCAGGCTCGTGGTTTACACCAGCAGCAGGATACCTCCTCGGTACACTCCAGGCTCGTGGTTTACACCAGCAGCAGGATACCTCCTCGGTACACTCCAGGCTCGTGGTTTACACCAGCAGCAGGGTACCTCCTCGGTACACTCCAGGCTCGTGGTTTACACCAGCAGCAGGATACCTCCTCGGTACACTCCAGGCTCGTGGTTTACACCAGCAGCAGGATACCTCCTCGGTACATAACAGGCTCGTGGTTTACACCAGCAGCAGGATACCTCCTCGGTACATTCGAGGTTTACATCAGCAGCAGGGTACCTCCTCGGTACATTCGAGGTTTACATCAGCAGCAGGGTACCTCCTCGGTACATTCGAGGTTTACATCAGCAGCAGGGTACCTCCTCGGTACATTCGAGGTTTACATCAGCAGCAGGGTACCTCCTCGGTACATTCGAGGTTTACATCAGCAGCAGGGTACCTCCTCGGTACATAACAGGCTCGTGGTTTACACCAGCAGCAGGATACCTCCTCGGTACATAACAGGCTCGTGGTTTACACCAGCAGCAGGATACCTCCTCGGTACATTCGAGGTTTACATCAGCAGCAGGGTACCTCCTCGGTACATTCGAGGTTTACATCAGCAGCAGGGTACCTCCTCGGTACATAACAGGCTCGTGGTTTACACCAGCAGCAGGATACCTCCTCGGTACACTCCAGGCTCGTGGTTTACACCAGCAGCAGGATACCTCCTCGGTACACTCCAGGCTCGAGGTTTACACCAGCAGCAGGGTACCTCCTCGGTACATTCGAGGTTTACATCAGCAGCAGGGTACCTCCTCGGTACATTCGAGGTTTACATCAGCAGCAGGGTACCTCCTCGGTACATTCGAGGTTTACATCAGCAGCAGGGTACCTCCTCGGTACACTCCAGGCTCGTGGTTTACACCAGCAGCAGGGTACCTCCTCGGTACATTCGAGGTTTACATCAGCAGCAGGGTACCTCCTCGGTACATAACAGGCTCGTGGTTTACACCAGCAGCAGGATACCTCCTCGGTACATTCGAGGTTTACATCAGCAGCAGGGTACCTCCTCGGTACATTCCAGGCTCGTGGTTTACACCAGCAGCAGGGTACCTCCTCGGTACATAACAGGCTCGTGGTTTACACCAGCAGCAGGATACCTCCTCGGTACATTCGAGGTTTACATCAGCAGCAGGGTACCTCCTCGGTACATAACAGGCTCGTGGTTTACACCAGCAGCAGGATACCTCCTCGGTACATTCCAGGCTCGTGGTTTACACCAGCAGCAGGATACCTCCTCGGTACATTCGAGGTTTACATCAGCAGCAGGGTACCTCCTCGGTACATTCGAGGTTTACATCAGCAGCAGGGTACCTCCTCGGTACATTCCAGGCTCGTGGTTTACACCAGCAGCAGGGTACCTCCTCGGTACATTCGAGGTTTACATCAGCAGCAGGGTACCTCCTCGGTACATTCGAGGTTTACATCAGCAGCAGGGTACCTCCTCGGTACACTCCAGGCTCGTGGTTTACACCAGCAGCAGGGTACCTCCTCGGTACATTCCAGGCTCGTGGTTTACACCAGCAGCAGGATACCTCCTCGGTACATTCCAGGCTCGTGGTTTACACCAGCAGCAGGATACCTCCTCGGTACATTCGAGGTTTACATCAGCAGCAGGGTACCTCCTCGGTACATAACAGGCTCGTGGTTTACACCAGCAGCAGGATACCTCCTCGGTACATAACAGGCTCGTGGTTTACACCAGCAGCAGGGTACCTCCTCGGTACATTCGAGGTTTACATCAGCAGCAGGGTACCTCCTCGGTACATTCGAGGTTTACATCAGCAGCAGGGTACCTCCTCGGTACATTCGAGGTTTACATCAGCAGCAGGGTACCTCCTCGGTACATTCCAGGCTCGTGGTTTACACCAGCAGCAGGATACCTCCTCGGTACACTCCAGGCTCGTGGTTTACACCAGCAGCAGGATACCTCCTCGGTACATTCGAGGTTTACATCAGCAGCAGGGTACCTCCTCGGTACATTCCAGGCTCGTGGTTTACATCAGCAGCAGGGTACCTCCTCGTACACTCCAGGCTCGTGGTTTACACCAGCAGCAGGGTACCTCCTCGGTACATTCGAGGTTTACATCAGCAGCAGGGTACCTCCTCGGTACATAACAGGCTCGTGGTTTACACCAGCAGCAGGATACCTCCTCGGTACATAACAGGCTCGTGGTTTACACCAGCAGCAGGGTACCTCCTCGGTACACTCCAGGCTCGTGGTTTACACCAGCAGCAGGATACCTCCTCGGTACACTCCAGGCTCGTGGTTTACACCAGCAGCAGGGTACCTCCTCGGTACATTCGAGGTTTACATCAGCAGCAGGGTACCTCCTCGGTACATAACAGGCTCGTGGTTTACACCAGCAGCAGGGTACCTCCTCGGTACATTCCAGGCTCGTGGTTTACACCAGCAGCAGGATACCTCCTCGGTACATAACAGGCTCGTGGTTTACACCAGCAGCAGGATACCTCCTCGGTACACTCCAGGCTCGAGGTTTACACCAGCAGCAGGATACCTCCTCGGTACATTCGAGGTTTACATCAGCAGCAGGGTACCTCCTCGGTACATTCGAGGTTTACATCAGCAGCAGGGTACCTCCTCGGTACATAACAGGCTCGTGGTTTACACCAGCAGCAGGATACCTCCTCGGTACATTCGAGGTTTACATCAGCAGCAGGGTACCTCCTCGGTACATTCGAGGTTTACATCAGCAGCAGGGTACCTCCTCGGTACACTCCAGGCTCGTGGTTTACACCAGCAGCAGGATACCTCCTCGGTACATTCGAGGTTTACATCAGCAGCAGGGTACCTCCTCGGTACATTCGAGGTTTACATCAGCAGCAGGGTACCTCCTCGGTACATAACAGGCTCGTGGTTTACACCAGCAGCATTGGGAATAAATAATCTTGGAAAATTTGCCATTTCCTAATTTTTGCGAAATATTTTGCGTCTCGTATTGCATTGTCGTACAATGTTTAATCGAATGACGAAGGCGACCCCTGCAGGGCAAGCTTCGGGGTAGGGAGGATGATGAGCGGGATGGGTGGAGAAGACCCGATTGCCCGACTATCGTGGGTCTGGAAGACGTGTGGTGAGGGGGCCAAGAATGAGGTCACCTCTGAACTCATAGGTCCAGTTTATTATACCTTATCATGTCATGGTCTGGAGGTCTTCTAATCACCCGGATATCCCTGGTTGAGTCGAGGCTGCTGAGTTGGGTCGTAGGTTGACCACATAATGCTGTTGGTGGCGGCGACCCGCATCCCCACCCACACGTTACCATCACAGCTTCGCTGGTCTGCTACACCTGGTAAATTCAACATCCACGGCAGGCACTGATGAGCAGCCATGGCCCACTGGTGTTCAGGATGTTTAATCGTGCTCAATTGCTCCACTTGATTTCGTCGGTAATGTTTTTACAGAAATCATCCGTGCATGTCGTGCCGTTAGGGGACTATTTATGTGCGTGCAGGTTTGTGGACCATGCGTGCCAGGATTTTTGTAAGGTTAGGGTTATGAGATAACTTTCCTGTTTGCGACCCAGAGAAGAACACACAGCCTCAACGGTTTCAGTCGTTTCCAGTGGTTGAGATTCTGTGTATATATATAGCGCGTCAGTGCGGACTGTGAAAGATGCTTATGTACGTTCCAACTCCACATTTTGCCCGTCTTTAAAGATGGTGTCAGCATCCTGTAGTAGTATCATCCTGTTCCTGAGAGTAATGGTGCGTCTAAGATCTTTAGTATTTCCCCGCTTGCCCTTGAAGGAGGCAGGATCAAGCCTGTCGTCTTTTTAGAAGAGGCAAGTGTTGCCTGGTGTTCGCGTGAAGGCGAGGTTCGTCAGACATTATTGGGGCCTTTTTTTTTTTACAATGTTTCTTTGTAATGTGATGGTGTCTGTCTGTCTGTCTGTCCGTCCGGTATTCCGTCCCTTCCTCTCGCTCGCCTCATGCTGGAGTGGTTTTGGAAAGCATGTGGTTTGCGTCGGCCCAGGAGAACTTTGTCTGCTGCTGTTTCTCGTGTCCTGTTGATATGTTGTCATTGCTTCCCGTGTTAGCATCCGCAAAGGGACGTGAAACGGTGACTCGTATTTTGCGTCAGTGTTACGGGAATCTGTGAAAGGCTTTCGCGAATTCATTGATTATTATCATATCGCTCGTTTGTTCTCCAATAAAAATAGTACTGTGTTTTGATTCGATTGCACTTTACTTATTCTTCCCGTTTTCTTCTTAGTTTAATGCTTATTTTTTTTTCCTCCTATGGTTATGAGTGGGAAGAACGGGAACTGTAAGTTGCAAACTTTGTGGGACTAACGAATTCTTCGTTATACTGCCGGCTCACGCCTGAGACGCCGACCCTCAGCCTAGGGAACAAAGGAAATTGTAAAGCAATGTACCCCCGGAAGTCCCTCGTTTATTGCTCGGGGAATAAGAAGCAAGACTCTGCACAGGCGGCCAGAGGGGGCAGGCGAGAGTAGGTCGCGAGGGGCTAACAAGGTGCTCCAGGTGTGGCTCCAGTGGTTGTTAAGAAGGTCGTACAATAATGTGGGTGGGTGTTAACGAGGTGAGGGGGGCCAGCCTTCGCGTGGTGAAGGAGAGGAAGGAGGTGGGGTTGGTATGGCAGAGGGTTCTCAGTGTATCCTGCAGAGAGTGTGGGTGGAGGAAGAGGGAGGGATATTTAAGGCACAGGGTCCTCGCTTGCTGCTGTCCAGTGGTGTGGGGTGTTAGCCACACGCACGCACACGCGAGGATGTTGCCAAGGTCACAAGGAGGGAAGTGAGGAGCGACGAGGACTGCACTTACTGAACAACAAGGACCCAGGCAGACGAAATGGAGTTGGTCTGATGCGTTGGAGGCGAAGTTCACCCCCGAGTGCACGTAATGAGGGTGTGGGCCCGGTGGAGAGATGGCTGCAATGTAAATACCATCTAGCAGGAAATAAGTTGTAGGGATCTGTGTGTGTGTGAGAGAGACAGGGACTTGAGAGTTGACATGGTCCACCCACCCTGTTGACACAGTCGCACATAAGGAGGATAGGGGAGGAAACGAAATGTCTCCTGGCAGGTGTCAGATTAGCATGCAAGTATATGGGTAAGGCAGTATTCGGCAAGATTTTTACATCCCACATTACGCCAAGAGTAGAATAGGGTTCTCCTTTTTGGTCACCGCACCATAGAAAAGAAATCAGAGCAAAATAGAGAAGGTCCAGAGGAGATGAAATATTGTACCAAAATTAAGAGAGCTGAATTGCAGGGAAAAAGCTTAAGAGACCTTGAATTTTCCCCTCCGTGGAAGAGAAAAGAGTGAGGGGTGACCTGTTCACACAATTTTTGTTAAGCTTCTAAAGTAGATTGTTGACATAACGAATAGTTTATTGAGAGATGTAGGGATGGAACCACCAGAGACATGACATGATATTGATCAAGAAACTTGTTAGAAAATACGTAAGGAAATACTTCTGTCTTATAGGAGTGGAGGCTGAATGGATTAAACTGGATGAGGAAATAAAGTTTAGATTGTATGAGAGTAATGATCGAAAGATGTGGTCCCCACGAGTGTAGGATTTCCTCAACGTGCACTACAAATGAGTGATTACACACACACACACACACACACACACACACACACACACACACACACACACACGCACGCGCGCGCGCGCGCGCGTGACTCACTCGCTTCCCTCCCTCCCTCCCTCCCTCCCTCCGTCTCTTCATCAGGCTTCATCATCATGTAGTCATGTTTTACCTCCTTAATTCCTTCCTTTCCTCATTATTATTTTCTTCCCCCGTGTTTCCCCCGCCCCCCTTCCAGCGAGAATGTGTGAGGCGGGAGCCCCCATCCGGGACACACACACACACACACACACACACACACACACACACACACACACACACACACACACACATTCTCCGTCTCCCTCTCACTGTTGGATGCGCCCTCGGCTCTCACCTTTATCATCGTGTGTATTTCCCCTCCCTCTCCTGTGGTCTGTTCCCCCTCACCTCCTACATTCGTCTCGGGCCACTTCTTTCATGTTTTTTTTTTTTTCACTCTCTCTCTCTCTCTCTCTCTCTCTCTCTCTCTCTCTCTCTCTCTCTCTCTCTCTCTCTCTCTCTCTCTCTCTCTCTCTCTCTCTCTCTCGTCTCTGTATGCGTTCACCTCTGCGTTCCGCGATGGTCTTCCCTCCAGCAACTGCAGCCTCCTCCTCTTCCTCCTCCTCCTCCTCCTCCGCCTCCCTCCCCCTTTTCCTCCACAATGGCTTCCCCCCTCTCAGCTCCCTCCTTATTTTCTCCCTTCCGGCAGGTTCCATATTTTTCATTAATTTTCTTTTTCTTTTTTTTTCCTCCTCCCGGGGCCGAGGGTGGCTTGCCTCCCCACCCGCGTCATTCATGGTCCCCGCGCGCCGTAGCTCTCGCGTCTGCCTGCTTCTGTCATCTTGATGCAGGTGTCGTGGGTTCCACGTCGTTAATTGGTTGTTATTGTCCTCTCTCTCTCTCTCTCTCTCTCTCTCTCTCTCTCTCTCTCTCTCTCTCTCTCTCTCTCTCTCTCTCCCTCAGTCTCTTGTCTACGTTTAGTTCTCTTCGTTGTTATCTTCGTCTGTTTTCTCCGTTTTTACTTCCTACTCCTCCTCCTCCTCCTCCTCCTGTTCCTCCTCACACCTCCTGTTCTGAGTGTAAGGAACCATCCGTCTGTCATATATTTTTTTTTAAGCTGTTCTGATGGCATTTGCTAATGGGTTGGTCACTTGATCACCCTGTAAGAGAGTCGTGATTGGTGACTTGATCACCCCGTAGCAGAGTTGTGATTGGCGACTTGATCACCCTGTAGCAGAGTTGTGATTGGTCGCTTGATCACCCCGTAGCAGAGTTGTGATTGGTTGATCACCCCGTAGCAGAGTTGTGATTGGTTGATCACCCGGTAGCCAGTAGGAGCCTGGACAGCCCCAGGCGTCTTAGACTTCCTCCTCCTCCTCCTCCTCCTCTTGGCCTTTGACCTGTTGCTCGCATTTCTAACTACTTATGGTTCTTTCTCCCCATCTTAATTGCCCTCCTGTTTTTTTTGTATGATCCTTCACGCCGTTCTTCACCTTATCGTCCTCGCCAGTGCCTCACCTTCGGTGGAATTAAGACGCCCCGGCGGGTATTAGACCTTGGCTGTCGGAGTGTGCGTGTGTTCACCGCAGGAGCTGTGTGGTTCCATGCTCAAACCTGGTTCTCTTTCGTGGCGTCGTGCTCTGTTAAGGAACTGTTCTCCACACGGGGTGTTCTGCAGAGAGAGAGAGAGAGAGAGAGAGAGAGAGAGAGAGAGAGAGAGAGAGAGAGAGAGTCTTGACTTTTCATAATAAAATGTTCTGGAAAACCTAATGTAGGAGACGAGTTCTTCCAAAGCAGATGACATGGAGTTAATTGCAGGAGTTACAAAACTTGGAATTGGATTTTGTCAGACGAGCGACTGCAGGAGCGATAGAATGCTCCGGGATCGGGAGGGTAAAAAACGGGATGAGATTATCAGCTGTGACGCAAGGTTAATAATAATGAAGGTTGTGGAAAGTTTCATGAAACTTTTTTTTTTTTTCTTCTTTTAGAAGTCGTGGATGAAGATAAGACTGTTCGAAGCTTCGGATAGTATCTGGACCTTCATTCCCTTTTAAGATGTTTGGAGGTAAAAGGATGTAGACCAGGTGGTAGGTGTTGTAGTTATTGCATGGGATTCTGGGATAAGGCGCCATGACAGACAGCTATAAAGATAAGGGTCTCTTCTTCAGGAGCTGATAGAGGAAATGTCGCAGGGTGTGGCTGGGACACCAGGTTGATATTCGCTGGGTCAGGTAGGTAGTCAGAACTACGGGGCACCAGGTTGATGTTCGCTGGGTCAGGTAGATAGTCAGAACTACGGGGCACCAGCTTGATGTTCGCTGGGTCAGGTAGGTAGTCAGAACTACGGGGCACCAGCTTGATGTTCGCTGAGTCAGGTAGATAGTCAGAACTACGGGGCACCAGGTTGATGTTCGCTGAGTCAGGTAGATAGTCAGAACTACTGGGCACCAGGTGGATAGTCGCTGGGTCAGGTAGGTAGTCAGAACCATCCTCAAAAGCTTGCTGTTCGCCAGAGTTCTCGCACTATCGTATCCTGCACATTGTTTCAGAGGAATGTTCTCCCTTTTTCATTCACGTAACCTTCCAGGTTCCCATTCGTTATCGTCTCACTAATTATTCTCCTCCCACTAATCAACCACTTTCTCACACATGAATCATTTGGCTTTTTTTTTTTTTCCATTCATTATCATTCTTTCGTTCTTCTGTATATTCTCTGATTATCCGTCGCTGATGATCGCTTTTTTGAGGGGGCTCGTATTTTTGTGTGTGTCGCCTCCATTGTACTGAGTCATGGATTAATTGCTGCTGTTTCTCTCTCGTCTTTTGTCTGGTGGGTTCGAAGTGTTGTGTGTGTGTGTGTGTGTGTGTGTGTGTGTGTGTGTGTGTGTGTGTACCTTTTCCGTCCAAGTCTTGACTGGGTTGGGAGTCATTCCTCGTCAAATACACGGGCTCTAACTTGAGGCTGGATGAGAAAACTCCACTTTTTCCTTCTCTTCTTAAGTGCTCGTTTGGTGTGTGTGTAAACATTGGAGGTTATAAAGATCCTTTCATGAGTTTTTTTCTTACTTCTAATTCCTGAAGGTTTGGCTCAGAAATTGATAGATGAAATTTGATATTAATGTCTAGATTTTTTTGGGACGATTTTTGTTGTTTGAGGCAGGAAGGACCACAGGCGTCCAGTACAGTTTCTGAATTGATGTTTCGTTTCTTGTTTCATTAATTCGTCGTGTTTTTGTGTACCTGTGTCCGTTGCTCTGTATTCCCTCCTCGTAGTCATGCTGAAGCGTTGCTCTTGTGCGTCGAACCCGCGTTCTCACCATCTGAGCCTGCATTCTGTAGCCAGGTATCCCGCGTGACTGCGCCCCAGCGTCTACCTTGACATGCCTGGCACCCGTCTGGTAGAGAGACGTCTTGTATCCCCTGAACGTCTAGGTGGCGTCGCCAGGTAGGTAGGTAGGTGTGGCACACGGCGCCTCAGGCATTGACCGTGACAACGTGGGAGTGTTGCGTGCATGACATGCAGGGTCATGCTGACCACAACACCGGCCATGCGGGTCTCATCCATCCATCCATCCTTCCCTCCCTCCCTATCCCGTCCACATCCTATCCCCATCCTACTCATCCCATCACGAGGGCTAGGTCGGGAGCCAAACTAGTTCGAGGAGGAAGCAAGGGAGGGAGCAGGTAGGCAGTCATTAGACCGTGGTGAGTTCTCGGGCTGGCCTTACTTAGTGACATGGGAAGGGGGCTGGCGGGTGATGTAGGCGTTCTTCACGGAAGAGCCGGGTCTTAATGATACAGCGACATGTGAATTATGGACCAGGTTACACGGCTGGTGGTGCTGGCGCTTTGGCCTTTCAGCCAAAGTTCTCCCCGGGGTTCGGTATCGACGTTGGAGTCTTGGAGCTGTGGTTCTCTCGTTCGTGGGCACCTGCCTCAGGTCTCAGCTAGCGAGGCAGGTTAAGGTGATATTGCGGGGTGGAGGAGGAGGAGGAAGAGCTAGAATTGTACCCCCATTTCCTAGGAGTCTATGGGTCGTATCGTCGTAGGTTAAGGGTTCTCGGCCCCCCGTCTTATCGAACGGGTTGAGGAAAACGTGAGATGGGGCAAGAGTGTGTTCAGCCGTAGGCGTTAAAGAGCTCGGCCATCATGCCTACCCGGCCAAGGTGTGTGTGGCCCAGACCTCTCCATCCAGCAGACGTACGTCGCTAAAACAGATCATGATAACATCACGGAGTTTTCTGATGGAGGGAGCGGGGAGCTGGAAGTCCTCCCCTCTCGTTTTGCTTTTTTTTTTTTTTAATTTTCCAAAAGAAGGAACAGAGAAGGGAGCCAGGTGAGGATTTTCCCTCTAAGGCCCAGTGCTCTGTTCTTAACGCTACCTCGCTAACGCGGAAAATGGCGAATAGTCGTAGAAGGCGACTAAAAGGGAAGGGAGCGGGGGGCTGGAAATCCTCCCCTCTTTTTTTTTTTTTTTTATTTTCCAAAGGAAGGAACAGAGAAGGGGGCTGGATGAGGATGTTTCCTCAGAGGCCCAGTCCTCTGTTCGTAACGCTACCTCGCTGACGCGGGAAATAGCGAATAGTATGAAAGAAAGAAAATATATATATATATTTTTTTTTTTTATTGACATAGCAGTTGGTAAACGTAGTAGATCAGACGGGTCGTGGTCGCTGCTCATTTCTGAATGACATACACATCTTGCGTGAAAATGTTCGAGATATTTTATAAATAGAAAACGGTAAGGGGTAATTTGCTTTGATGCCACGAAAAAAAAAAGAAATGTACTCGCTTATTTTTCTGTTTGCAGAGGGAGGCGTTTTATGTGTAAGCTGCAATGAGACAAGACTCTATGACTCCCTTTGTAGTTAATTGAGCCAGTTAGACAAGAACTTCTCACTCGTGTGTGTAGTTATAATCAGCGTCTCGCTTTACTGCTTCTTGTATTCTACGTTCAGTGTGTGTGTGTGTGTGTGTGTGTGTGTGTGTGTGTGTGTCGGTTCTGACCGGCTTAACACGTAGATCATAAACCAGACACAGAGGTCGATGTGGACTGGTTGAGGTGCTGGTAATATCAGGTTCTCCCGGACGGATCTTGGACCGAAGTGTTTCGTATGTTATGTAACCCAAGGATAAGGTTTAGTATTAGGGCGGTAGAAGATGGGGGGCGGGGGCGGTGGTGGGAACTGCAGACAACTTATACCTTGAAGCTGTGGCCTTCAGACCTCCATCAACTGGGAAAACAAGGTAATAGACTTTGTGAACTTGCAGTGTTAGAGGAAAATGCATTACTCTTGTTCCAGCTGCACGTAAAAATGAATGAAAATAAAGAAAACGTGTAACGAGCCGCATTTGAGCACGGACCGAAACAGAAATTCGTTACGCACGAATTCGATACAGGACCGCTGGGTCGGTAAGTGCTCTCTCTCTCTCTATCTGCATATTCATTGAATGATTCATGCAGACGTACGTGTGTGTGTGTGTTTATGTGTGTGTGTGTTTATGTGTGTGTGTGTGTGTGTGTGTGTATGTTTATGTGTGTGTGTGTTTATGTGTGTGTGTGTGTGTGTGTGTGTATGTGTGTGTGTGTGTGTGTGTGTGTGTGTGTGTGTGTGTGTGTGTGTGGTAATTCTTTGCCGTCCCACATCGGGAGTCATACTGTATTAGGGGTTACAAGTCCCCCATCATTGACATCAGGTATATTATTCTAGCCAGTGTATATTCTTTTTTCTATTCACTTTTTTTTTTCTTAACCTGAAATTTGCATTGCTCTCTCGTCGTCATGCAGAGTGTGGTGTCCTGGTCGGGGGTTTTTGATTCAATTATCGCCCGGCATTATTTATATTTATCGTCCTGCATTATTTAGGTAGATCGCGCTGCATTATGTAGACTTGGCGCTGCATTACGTATAATGTCACACTGTATGATGGAGATTATTTTACTTAATATGCTCTATTTTTTCTCTCCTTCTTACCCCCCCATAATTGCTTTGTGAGAGGAGTTGTTATTTCCCATGTAACGGTTGTAGCAACTACCTTCGTCAGGTTTCCTCCCGGTGCCCCATACTGTGTGTGGCGGCGGCTCATCCTCATCCACTCGTTGCGTTCTTCTCTTGCATCCGCCGCGTATTCCCGTCTCTCTCTCTCTCTCTCTCTCTCTCTCTCTCTCTCTCTCTCTCCCGAGTGGAAATAACATTCGTGTGGCCTCCAGTCTCGCGATGACCATTCTCAACAATTTTCTCTCTCTCCCCCTCTTGTCTCCCTCCCCTAACCACACCCTGAGCTGTTTGCGTTTATCACCCACACCCGTTTTCGGTAAGATTACCTCCTCGTTTTCTCGAAGCCTTACACATTTCTTCACCTCCCTCGGTGTTAATGTATCCTCTCGTATCTTATTTTGATTATTTTGATTTATTATTTTGACTATTCTTTGATTATTCTTTTCTTCCCTCCTCCTCGGTGTGAATATATCCTCTCGTGTCGTATTTTGATCATTTTTGATTATTTTGATTATTATTATTTTGATTATTCTTTTATTATTCTTTTCTTCCCCCTCCCCCCTCCTCGGTGTGAATACATCCTCTCGTGTCTTATTTTGATTCTTCTTTTTAGCTTGTGATTTCCGTGGGTTCTTCATGTTTTATCACGAGGTTATTGTTACTCCAGCTCTCCACGTGACGTCCTTGATCCTCAAGGTCACCAGATCTCTGTGTCCTCAAGACACGAATTTCCCTCCACTGCTCATCATCATAATCTTCAAGGATATATATATATATATATATATATATATATATATATATATATATATATATATATATATAAATATGAATAAATATAAATAAATATAAATATATATATATATATATATATATATATATATATATATATATATATATATATATATATATATATATATATATATATATATATATTTTCTAGTTTTTTCCTCCATTTATCTTTCATTATCCAGTAATAAGATATGGCGGTTCTACAACTCTTATCTGGGTCATGTATTTCATTTCTATTCTTCGTTTTTCAATTGTGGAAAACTTTGGTATTTGATTAACGAAATCGTTTGCAGTGTTGGTACTTTTGTCGTTTTATCTGGGTTTGTTGTTATTTTATTCTTGTGTGTGTGTGTGTGTGTTTTGCTGATCATACTGTTGATATAATGTGTAACATTGACCATGCGATTCCTCTTATGTTACTGTAATATACTCGTATGTTCATCCTCCTCCACTTTAAGCTTTTATTTTCTTTTTGAAAGAAAAAAAATGACACGACGTGGTTGGTGACAGACGGTGGTAGCTGGCAGCCTTGAACGCCACACAACGCTAAAAGCAGGTCATTCGCTGGCCACGAGAGCGCCATGAGGAGATGGCTAGAAACGTACTTGGCGAAGAATTTTTTGGCTACAAAGTTTTAGTATTTTTAACAACGACGATTCGACCCTTGAGTACGACGGACGGCGACGCCCCTCGTGTGTGGTGCTGGCCTTTAGGGTATGTTGTCCTGGCTCTTGACCTAACCTAACCTAACCCCTGAACGATCAGGTCAGTTAATGACAGGCCGTCGTACCCGAGGGTTCAAGGATCGCGCCACCGTCGTTCGAATTTGGGAACGAGGAGGCTGGCAACTCTGAAGGATGGGGTCAGCAAGGTCAGCAAGTGTTCAGTGTATGAAGGATGGGGTCAGTAAGGTCAGCAGTTGTTCATTGCATGAAGGATGGCGTCAGTAAGGTCAGCTGGTGTCCAGTGTATGAAGGATGGGGTCAGTAAGGTCAGCAGTTGTTGAGTTTAGTATCGTATTGGCCAGGTTTTGGGCGAGGAGCCTTGCTTTCCCTGGCCGTGACGCGTGGTTCATCACACACCGCCACCAGGCAGACAACCCCGTGTGTGTGTGTGTGTGTGTGGACGTGTGTGTGTATGTGTGTGTGTGTGTGTAACTTCACGTCTTCTTGAAGAGTATCGTCCTCCCGGACGTCGGTGCGTGATGTTGGGTGACTGCCGCCTCACCCTCGCATCACCACTGCCTGTGGACCACCTCCTCCTCCTCCAGTGATGGAATCCCCCGCCAGGATCTGTAGAGTTACGCGTTTTGTGTTCTGACGAGGATCTGAGATGCAGGGATTGGCCTCGCACGCACGAGTTTTTTTTTTTTTTTTACTCATGTTTGCCTCATCTTTCTTTGAGTTTTAATCATTTTGAAAACGGTGTGTGGTCACCGATGCCGTTAGACTGTGTTTTCCCCCAGTGATTACTGACGATATAAAACCGTACACTAGAGCACAGACGGGCCTCGGTATCACCACTTCCGCTTCAGTGGTCTAGCTGGTCCGCTGGAGAGCAGAATTCGATCCTTTCCATCCCTCCAAATCTGCTGTCGGGAGGAGGAGCATCAGCTAAGGAGGGCTCGGGGAGTATGGGACCTGAATTGTACTCATATTCCCCACCAATTCCGCTAATGGTGCTTGCTGATATTTACCTCTCTCTCTCCCCCCCCCCCCCCCCCCCCCCCCCCCCCCGTTACTGACGTGCTCTGGGGAGAGTTTTCCAATTTTTATGGGCTTGTGGCTCCCCCTGTCTGGTGCCTGGGGTCTTGCGGCTCCCCCTGTCTGGTGCCTGGGGTCTTGTGGCTCCCCCTGTCTGGTGCCTGGGGTCTTGTGGCTCCCCCTGTCTGGTGCCTGGGGTCTTGTGGCTCCCCCTGTCTGGTGCCTGGGGTCTTGTGGCTCCCCCTGTCTGGTGCCTGGGGTCTTGTGGCTCCCCCTGTCTGGTGCCTGGGGTCGTGGCCGACCTCATGCCAGTTGGCACTCGACGGGGGTCGTCTGCTGTCACGCCACTGCCTCATCGGTGGTAAGTAGATCGTACAGAACGCGCGCGTGTGTGTGTGTGTGTGTGTGTGTGTGTGTGTGTGTTGTCGTCTAGTTCCTATACCGTGAGTGACATCCCCTCGGGAACTCCTAACCTTACTCACTGCGAGGCATTGTGTGTGTGTGTGTGTGTGTGTGTGTGTGTGTGTGTGTGTGTGTGTGTGTGTGTAGCAAAGGTTGGAGGACCAAGAGCGGCAGTGCCTTCCGGCCTGGCTTTTGTCTCTCTCTCTCTCTCTCTCTCTCTCTCTCTCTCTCTCTCTCTCTCTCTCTCTCTCTCTCTCTCTCGTATCGTTAAGTATTGATGATTTAGCCCCTCGCGTTCTCCAGTCCTTGGAGCTCAAGCACCGTAATCCAGGAAGTATGATGACGGTCCTATAAGCCTCTCTCTCTCTCTCTCTCTCTCTCTCTCTCTCTCTCTCTCTCTCTCTCTCTCTCTCTCTCTCTCTTGGTCCTCGACCTGGTTTCTGTGTGACCTCATGACCTCACGTTGTGATTTCTGCGACTCTTTGTCCGTTGAAATTTGATGACCTGTGAACCCTGTGGCTGGCGGACATCCGTAGACTTGGTGACCTGTTAACTCTGCGACTAAACAGACCGTACCCTCACCTCGTGTTTCTTTTTTAATCGCTGCCCCCGTGGCACGTCTGTCACCTCGTCTTTGCGTTCTCCATGATCCACTTCACCTCCTCATTGTCCCTAGAATACATACTCCCCTTCCCTCCGGCTCGAGACTTCCCCTCCACTCCGTGGAATTCCCCTCACGCCAGAGTTTCCCCCCCGTGACCCAAAAGAGTCTTTTCAGTGCTCCATAAATCTCGCCTTGCCTCACATGTTCCCACGCTCCTCCGTTCAATTACAACTTCGCCCGATGCTTCAGCACCTGAACCCCTCCTCCTCCCACCACCTCCACAGCTCGCCTCCCTCATGTCTTCCACTCGTGTGTTATTTCTTTTCCCCCCCCTCATTTGACCCTCCCCGTTTTTCGTTGAATTCTTCCATTCTTCCCATTTTTTTTCCGATCTAAGTAGCCTTTTCCCAACCTTTCCTCTCTCTCTCTCTTCTCTCTCTCTCTCTCTCTCTCTCTCTCTCTCTCTCTCTCTCTCTCTCTCTCTCTCTCTCTCTTATCCCTTTGTCTTTACCCTCCGTTGCACCCCAGACCTCACTGCACACCTCCTCCTCCTCCTCCTCCTTCGTCTTAACCTTTCCTCACCGCCCCAAGGGCGTTGGCCAGAGTGCCCGGGCCGTAGGTTCCCACAGGATCCCGCTCCTGTTTTGGGACTCTGGGAAAAACGTAGTTTGGTTACGTTGTCGCTGATCTGTTTATTTACCACCGCTGGGCTCATTCTGTGCGTCACTCCCTCTGGATGGACAGTATATGTTCGTCCGGATGCATATAGTTTATATCCGTCTGTATGGATACAGTTTATATATATGTCTGTATGTATAGTTTATATATGTCTATGTATACAGTTTATATCCGACTGTATGTATATAGTTTACATCCGTCTAGTGAACACCTGTATACCGTATTTGCCTCTCGTTGGTATACAATCTGTAAACATCAGTGTGTGTACAGCGTTCCATTTTTGATGATGGATACCATGTTTACGTTACAGAAATTGGGATCCAGGGCGTGTTTACTGATGCAAGGACAGATGGCGCTGGAGGCAGCGGCTTACGCCGCTTGTGTAAACCGGTTTTCTAGTTTTCTCATTTTCTTTTGATTAGAAAACGAGTTGTGCTGACTCTGTATTACTCAAGAGTGGCCTGGCTCACCAGGTATCGAAAGCATGGCAAATACGAGCGTAACACGATAGTCTGAAGTGATGTTGTCCTGGCGAGGCGGCTAAGCTGACTGACGTCCAGTGTTTACGTGAACGGTGAGGGTACGGGAGGAACCCACGCCTCTGACCCGGGGTACAAGATGGGCACCGTTGCTAGGAGGGTACTGGGGCACCGCAGCTAGGAGGGTACAGGGGCACCGTTGCTAGGAGGGTACAGGGGCACCGTTGCTAGGTGGGTACTGGGGCACCGCAGCTAGGAGGGTACAGGGGCACCGTTGCTAGGAGGGTACAGGGGCACCGTTGCTAGGAGGGTACAGGGGCACCGTTGCTAGGAGGGTACAGGGGCACGGTGCGCTGCGAGAGGCCAGCCACGCTATGTGTAGCAACACCACCTGGCGCTAGACCGTAGCATAGCGGCCTTGGTGTCTCTGTACTGGAGGGTTTTGTAGCGGTAATAGATTTTTTGGTGACAGCGCGCTTCAGGACAAGAAAACTTAATGGGATTTCTGATATTTATATTAATCTCAGATCTCATGGTGTTATTACTACACTCTTTATTATAATAATTTATTTTTAATTAATGATAAGAATAATGATAATGATAATCGTTTCTGTAGAGTTAGTGGTTAAGAATATCGGACCATTTAATCTTAGCAGAAGTGGTTTATTGACTCGTAGCGAATGTGTGATAGACATGATTTTCCCCCGGGTTATTCCCATACATTACATACAGTTTATTCCTTCAGAATCTGTCGGTTCATTAACCTGAGGTTTCCAGAACCGCTATTTTTGTTGGCGGAGAGGAGCTTGGCTGGGGGTGGGGGAGTGTCAGCCGGGCAAACAAGGGGAGGATAAATGCCTCACCCCAGACACCCTCAGTTACTCTCCCCACCACAGGTCCTGCGAGCTGGTTCACCACATCCCATGGGAAGTTATCTGATGATCATGTGTCCGTGCCATGGTTGAAGTGATCTGGAAAGGACTGGAAGTTTAAGCACGAGTGTACGTGTTCCTTTTTATATGTAACAGGTATGTGTTGACGAGGCATCCGGATGTCAAGGTAAAATATATCTTCAGCGGTATCGTGCAGTAGAATGCGATAAGGTAGTACATGGTGTTCACATCCTTATCAGACCGTTATCTGTCGTTATGTCTTCTCACCATCACACGAAACATTGTAGCCGATGACGGTCGCTAAGTAACATGTCGTTAATGTAAGGAGCCTCCTGCATAGCCATCCTCGCTCCAGCTATTGTAGGTTAGGAATGTCGGGGTACTGTGTTTACTTTCGTCAGGAGGCGCTGTCCTCGTCGTACACCAGACGATCGTCTGGCTTCCACCATGTGTTCCCTTGTATCGTTATCTGGGAGATAACCTCCTCGTAGACCGTCAGGTGTCTAGGTATCTGGCTCTCCTTTGTGCTGGACTAATTTCTCTGTAGACTGTGTACGACAGGCGTAGCAGTGTCTGTGTGTGTCTGTCTCAAGTACATAGCCTCCCAACCCAGCTCGTTCCTGTGCGTAGGGCTGCGCCGTCCACAGTGCGCCCTGTCGTTCCTGTGTTTACGGCTGTGCCGTTCACAGTACGCCCTGTCGTTCCTGTGCGTAGGGCTGCGCCGTTCACAGAACGCCCTGTCCTTCCTGTGTGTAGGGGTGCGCCGTTCACAGTACGCCCTGTCGTTCCTGT